>NC_132999.1:9199312-9501028 GCF_048564905.1 Vicugna pacos | reverse complement strand
AAGAGTTAGTCACATCAGGTCACTCCTCTGCTTAAAGCCCTCTCTGGTGACTTACGATGCTATTTGAAGTAAAAAAAAACCAACCAAACAAACAAACAAAAAAAACAAAATACTTACAATAATACGATCAGGTCCTCCCTCACTGGGCTCATCTGGTGCCTTTGCTCACAACATTTCATTACCTTCTTACACATTCTCAACCCCAGGGCATTGTGCCCTTCCCCTCGGCCTGGGAGTTCTTCACTCAGATGCCGCATGGCCAGCTCTCTCACCTCCTGTACGTGTGTTCAGATATTACCTTCTCACTGAAGCCTTTTCCCATCCTCTAGTGAGAAAGGGCTCTCTCTCCAATAGTTTCCATTTATTTGACTCCCCTGTTTTATTTATCTGCATAGCATTTTTACCACTGTTTAACATATAATAGGTTTTGTTCATTTGTTTTTAATTGTCTGTATTCTGCCTCTATCATTACTTCACTTTCAAACACAAACTAGTCAAAATTAGTATTTCTTGAATAAATGAATGACAAAGCACATACGAAAATGGACAATTTCGATTTGAAGTCTTGCCATGCAGGACCACACGTTCCTTCATTTACTCGGGGCCTGTTTCTTGCCCTTCGATACGTTTTACAGTTCTTTTTAAATGAGCTCGATCTCTTTTCTTGAATGGTTTGCTCCAGTGTTATTTCATAGTTTCATAATGATTGTAAATGAGTTCCTTTCCATTTAAACTATTTGGAGCTATTCTAAGAAACTGTTAATAATGTTTGGTATTGACCTTGTATCTGGCTATTATATTATTTTATTAATTCTACTAGTTTGTGACCAGACTATACACAAGATTATGGAATTATGGCATTTTGCTCCGAAGTCTTTAGCTGTGATTTCCTGGCCTCCCAGTGTTTTAGATGAGAAGTCTGGTGCTAATCTGATTGCCACATAACATGTATCTTCCTTCCCTACTACTATTCCTGCCTTCAATCTGGTTAGGTTTTCTCTTTTCCATGCAGAATCTGTAAACTTTTGTTAATCCCGACTCGAAGTTCATGGATCTTTTTCCATACATAGAATGAAACCTTTCAGCTCGGGAAATTTTTCTTTTATTCTTGTCTAATGATTAGTTTTATACCTTTTCCTTCCTTCCCCCTTGGCGTTCCTATTTTTCGTATTTTAGATTTCCAAGTATCCGTCCCTTAGCTTTTCCCTCAAGGTTCCCATTTCTTTTCATTCTTGCTCTGTGTTATGAAATTTCATTTTCTATCTGATCTTCAGGATCAGTTGATCTGTTCTTGGCAATGATACTTCTAATTTCCAGTTCCTCTATTGACTTTTTACATTTAAAAGTTACATAATATGTGTTCCAGAATACATTCTGTGTGTGATTTAATTGCTTGTCCTTGTGTATTGGCAATTTTATAAGGTTTTTCCTGACTCTCCATCAATTCTGTTTCAGTTGCTGCCAACTATTCCAAATCAACACCTGATTTCCTTCGGTCATTTAAAGTGATACATTACATTTTTTTCTTTATGTGTTCCATCAGCATTCATAGGCACCTACAAAGTAGCAGCTGAGTTTTAAAGAGAAGGAATGGAAATTTCTGTCCTTGCGGCTCAGTTGAGAACAAATCGGAGGGTATTTCCTGTCCTCAGAAGAATGGGGCGAAAGCCTGGTGTTGCCTGATTTCCTGTGTATAAATCACGTCCCTGTCCCAGTCAGTGGGACCGCGATTAACATTAATGTAGTCTAACCTGAAATGATCTTGACAGTCAAAATGGGTCCTCCCAGAATCACAAGCAGCCTTTCTCCAGGGATTTTATTGGTTTCTGCTGCTTGATCTGTCCAGAGATCTGCTAAACCCATGCTTGATCTTAGCCTAGAGAAGGGCAGGCCCTCTCCCCAGCTCCTGCTTGCCGACTGTCACTGACACGAGAAGAACGAGTGCCTTACCTGCCTTCTCCCAGACCCCAGATCCCAGGAGGAGCTGCGGCTGCGGGCGTGATCTCAGAGCTCACTGACTCGCTCCCCTGGATAGTTATGTGACTCTGGAAAGGGAGAAGGAGAGGAGTCTGGAGAACATCCTCTCAACTTGTGTCATTCTCAGGGGCTCACGCTCTGAGAGCACCAGGTTTGAATCAAATACTAACAAGTCCCGTAGATTTTCATGTAAACAAGCAGTAGTGACCACTATAGCACTTGTTCACATTCACCACATTCAGCGTGAGGGGACAGGAACCCTTCCCAAAGCCTTTTGGGGGACAAAGGCAGCTTCACACCCTTCTTCCTGCCAGCTATAAAACTTTACGGGAAGACACTGCCTCCTTTTTGTTGTTTTCTTGTTTCTCTGAATCTTCACTTTTGATGAGTATGGAGTGAAAGACACACAGGGCGAAGAGCTGAATATAGGGCTTGCCGCACAGGAGACTGTAGAGGCAAGGGGGATAAAAATATTGTGATAATTCCTTGAGAAATGCCTTAAAGAAGGGAGGATGTCTTACCTTTGTGTCACACCACCTCTCACGTGGCTCTTGAATGTTGCGCGCCACGGCTAGAAGCACAATTTCCAACAGGTAAACTATAATCTAGCCAAAGCCGTGGGAGTTGCACATGTCAACTGAGGGTCATATATGGCTTTACCTGTCAAGTGCTGCAAAGTAAATGTACATTGTGACTTTACTGAAGTGCATATAATTTAAGTTTCTTGTTCTTTTCTTTTCTGTGGCATTATCAAAACTTAAACCCACACCATTTCCCTACTGAGACATTTTCAATGCTTAAGAATATGCTTTCAAGCTGTAACTACATCAATACCTGTGGTTGTACCTTCTACTGAGAATAAAAATGCCTTTTTCTTTCCCTCCAGAGCTGTCGAAACTTCTGATGCTGAAGAGTTTATCTTGGAAAACGCAGGTTCAGTCCTGCCAGCAGTAGAAAGGAGAGAAAAGCTCTTCATTTCACAGTCAATGCCATCATAATGACGCCAGTGTTTCTATAATTGTGCAGAAAACAAACTTCATTGACTTTTGCCTTCGTGTGTTTTGGAAGGTAAAATTAATCACCCATCTGATACATGACATGACAAGTTAGATATCATAGTCTGTTAAAAAAAAGTTATATTTATGTATCAAATTCAGAAATCAGTGGTGCTCTTTTTTTTTTTCAGTTTGAGTGGCATTAAAATCTTCCCAGTTTCTCAAGAAATTTGACATTTTGTATCAAGACTTACACAGCTCAGAGCCATAATTTTATTGTCCATTATTATTTGTCTGTAATTGACAAGTAAGAAAGTAAACACCTGTCTGGTCTGAGCTACTCAGCTTAATTCGATCGTGGGCCCGTACATTTGCTTTAATTTCGTACTGTCTTTTGGACCAGAAATACTTTCCCTCAAGCCATTTTGTAGGCAGCATTTAAAAACAAACCTTGCTGGTAAACCTTCTGCATGTCACAGTCAGATGCTGGGATCAGATGCATAGCCACAAATTCAGTTTCTCACACTACACATGTATGTGTTTATTATAGTAATTTACCCTATATACATTTGGTTGTTGTCAAATGTCAGCGAATACTTGTTAGCAGATTGGATGCTTTTTCTATATTAAATAAATTTGCAACAGTGCTTCTGCTAGGAAAATATACCATAGTCAATGCATTTATTTTATTAACAGCAACAAAGCTATCACCCAGTTATTTTAAATTACCTGGTAACTAATGAATATTAGCCTAATTGAGTAAGTCTAATTTGCCGTCATGATTTTCTTCCCCTGTAGTGAATGTGAGCATTGGAATTTGGTGAACAAGACTTCATTAGTTTGTATGCCTATTTTCCATCAGTTTTGTCTTGTTCAAAAATACATGTACTTTTACTTAACAAAGAAACAAATACAGTTAATTTCCGTTATTCACAGATTCCATATCGGTGAATTTGCTTATTCACTAAATTTTATTCATAACTACAAAATCAGTACTTGAAGGCTTTTCAGATCATTTGCAAACATAGGCTGAATAGTCAAAATTTTGAGTCATTTTGCTGCACATGTCCCCAACTGAGACTGAACAGAGCAAGTCTCTGCCCTCTTTTTTCAGGTCTTATACTGGAAACAAGTTTTCATTTCCCAGTCTATTTAACGCCATCTTTTTTTTTTTTTTTGCATTTTTGTGCTTTTTTTTTTGGATGGGGGAAACATGGAATTCGTTGTTTCTAATGGCCTCTAAGCATTGCACTAAGTGTTCTGTAGAGTTCCTAAACACAGGGAGTTGTGATGTGCCTTATGGGGGAGAATACATGTGTTAGATTAGCATCGTTCAGGCATGACTTAAAGTGCTGTTGGCTGTGAGTTCAATGTTAATGAATCGACAATATGGTACATCCCCCCAAAAAAGAGAAAGTTCAATAATCTGTACATCAGGCTGCTCCAGAAAGTGCTTACGTGACATCTATGGTCTGCGACGGAGCTATGGAAAAGGCGGAAAAATGGCTCAGTTTATGGCTTTGGTTGATTAAAAACAAAACAAAACAAATCCAAAACAATGACAACCAAACATAGTGGGCAGTACTGTTGTGGGACTGAAAGCCAAAGAAATTGATGGTAATGTTAGCCTGGGTCAGGGGACTGGCAAGCCCTTTTTGGATTGTGCTGGCTGGCTCACATCTACCAGAAGGTGGTACGGTGTGAAACATGTGAAACTTGTAAGGCAGGTGCTAAGATCAGGAGGCTGTGGGAGAATTTAGAATATACTTATTAAGTGTAATGTAGGAAAAAGTTATGTGGGAGAACTGGTTTTCAATGCTGATGAGACAAGCTTGTTTCACAAAGATGTTGGCAAATGACCCATTTCACACAAATGGTGTTTTGGTTGATGAAATGTGACCGGAGACTAACAGACCCATAACCCAGAATTTCCACTATCTCAGTGTTTGTGGTACGTTTGAGACCATAACTACCCCAAATAACGAGAATTGCTTGTAAATGAGAACGTCTCTTCCACTATGTTCAAATGTCCTTTAGAAATTTAGAACACAAAGCTGCTGCTTCTCATATCATAAGGAACCATGTAACTCAAGCTAAAATCTCTTCTGTCTTAGATCACCACTCTTTGTATCATTTAGCTTATTTGGAAGAAGGCAAATTATGTAGATTCTATTGATATCTGGGTAGCAAGATTAAGGAGGCTACTAAAAAGTTTCCAGTGAGAGGAAGCATCACTGCAACAATACATACCTGTGTATCAGTCAGGTTCTCCTAGATTAGCTGCAGTAACAAAGAATCCATATGTCTAAATGACTTACCATAATATTGCCACATTAGTAAAGGGGAATAAAACACAGTATGCCACATGCCAATTCTTAAAACTATGTCACATGTCTAGAAGTACATGTAATTTCTTCTGATAATTTCTTTTTCTTTCTTTCTTTCTTTTTTTTTTTGCTAAAGAAAATCACATATGAACAACATAGCAGGATATTTTACAAGGAGTAAAATAGTGTATCATGTTTACTCAACAATCATGAATTAAAAAAAAAGAAGAAAGAAAACTAGCAATATGAGAAGAATGGTGCTATGAGTACAGCATGCCACCAGGGGTGTTGACTCAAATTTCTTCAATACCAATGTTATTTACTGTGCAAATCGAATTAATGTAGCTTTCCTACTTAAACCCATTCTTCTAAACTACATCATCACCAGGAGAATCCCCAATTCTCTACCTTGCCATCTATGTCACTCCATAACTTTCACTTTACTACCTAAATCTCTATGTATCTTGCCATTTTCTTCCTGAATATTATGCAGCTGCAATATTGATAAAAACCAAGTGTCTTATGCCTTTGTGCTTTTGGTCATGCTGTTTCTTCTGCCTGGAATGCATTTTCTATCCTTCGCCCTTGCCCTGGTTCATTTCTTCTAATCTTTTGATACTTGCCTGACTCCTGCCTCTATCCTATTTCAGGTGGAATTATTTCTCTCTCCTTCTGTGGTCTCCTATTAAACTACCTTTATCATGGGTTGTAACAAGTTGGGTTAAACATATTATTATATCTATGTCCACCAGACTGTGAACTTATTTATGGCACAGGAACTTTGTCTTAATTATATCATTTTGCCAGTGTCTCATAGAGTAGTTGGAAAATTTTAACATATATAAAATAGATTAAAAATGCATTCCTACTGTATAGCACAGTAAACTATATTCAATATCTTGTAATAGCCTATAATGAAAAAGACTGAAAATGAATATATATGTATATATTACGTATAACTATGCTGTACACCAGGAATTCACACAATATTGTAAACTGACTATAGTTCAATAAAAAATAACAATTTTTGTTTGAATAAATAAGTAAATGAATCAATATTACTATCCCATCAGGTAACATTACATCTGTTTGTATGTATTACAAAAAATCTTAGTAATTCTCATACTCTCTTATTGAACATTTCAGTTTTTCAAGATTTAGCCTTAGATTTTTCTTCTTTCTTTTATATTTTTTCATCTAGGTCCACTTCTTTCTTCACCACTTATAAGAAAGTGATTCTCGAATTTATATGTAATCTATATCTCTCATTTGTTATGAGGGTTTTATATTCAATTACTAATGTAGCCTTTTGGGATGTATCAAAGCATCTCAAACTTAACATTCCCAAACCTACCATCAGACTCTCTTTCCAAACTGGTCTTCTTCTGGGTGACACTACTCAGTGCACAGCATCACAATGTGACTGGATGTGTAAGTCAGAAATCTGAGAGTCTTTGCTTTGTCCCTTTCATGCTTCCAACATCCAATATATCACCATGACCTGCATATTTTGCTTCTTAATTGGATTTTCAATCTACTCCTCTCAATTTCCAGCATCACTGAAGCAAGATACTATAAAATCACATTGAGTTGCTAGAATTGCCAACATCTATTGTAGAGAGAGAAAGAAATGAGAGACAGAGACAGAGACAGAGAGAGACATTTAAGGAATTGTTTCATGAGATTACAGAGACTGGCAAGTCCAATATCTGCCTTGTGAACTGGAGACCCTTAGAGGAACTCATGTCAAAGTTCAAGTCAAAAAGGCTATCTGCTGGCAGAATTCCTTTCTGCCTGGGGAAGGCTAGTCTTTTTGTTCTATTCAAGCATTCACCTGATTAGACGAGGCCCTCTCACTGATGGAGGACAATCTGCTTTACTTAAAGTCCACTGATTTAAATGTTAATCTCATCCAAAATATCCCCACAGAAACATTTAAAATAGCATTTGACCAAATGACTGGGCACTGTGACCCAGCTAAGTTGACACACAAAATTAATTATCACAATACTGCAGCCAGATTTATGCTTTTGTATCAGAAATCCGATCACATCACCCCCTTTCCTTAACAAGGCTCCTTATGTCCTAGCAGCTGCTCACTTCCTGGCTTCATCCCATTGCCTTTCATGCCATCTCAGCTGAACCCCTCTGATCTCCCTGAGTATGTCAAATTTCTCTAGTATATCTCTTTATAGCAGTGTGTACATTTCATTTGTGACACTGACCACACTTGAAAATTTATATTATTTTGGTAGTGATTTGATGTCATATTCTAAGTTCTAGAGGACAAAGCCAATATCTACTTTTCTTTACATTTGTATTTTGCTCATCATTGTATTTTGAGCACAGAGCACATTGAAAGTAATAAGGATTGTTGAACAAATGAATGAGAATCAGAAAAATGACTAAATGACCAAGTGCCTTGCTTTGGTGAACTTCCATGTGCCAGCCACACCGTAAAAAGTACGTTACATCTGAAGAATAATCTTGTTAGATACGTAGGTAGCTAGATATGAGCAAAGAAAGGGGGACATGGGCCAAATGACAGGAAACTGTGCATCGTATGAACAATGGGGGTCCTTGGGCAAACAAACAAAATCGAGGACCTCTTGACTGATAAGAAACTACACATTTTGGGTTGACAGGTGTCCTGGAGGCAAACAAAGAAAAGTGGGATAAGGCAGGAATCTCTGGAATCAGAATGTAAACTTTTACTCATTATGTCCCCATCTGAATTCCTGACCAAGGCTAAATAAAGATAAAAATCTCTCCTCCCCTCAGGAAGATGGAGCAGGGGTGAACTACGGTGCCAAACCCCAACTTCCCCAATGAAGATTCTGCCCATTCATTTTTATACCCCATATAAATAGCTTGTCAAAGGAACTCTGGACAGCTACTCACCTGAGTCTGTCTACTCTTTCCCTTGAGAGTGTACTATCTCCTAATAAATTCTCACTTTGGTTTCTTACCCTTCGTGTCTCATTTCTGAATTATTTCTGTGATGAGACAAAAACCTACTCTCCAATAACAATGTCAGTAATACTTAGCTAAATTATATTCATCACCTAAATTCTTCTCTGAGTTCTCTTTGGCATTGGCCCTCAATACACTGAATACCCTGATTGTTTCCCCCGAATATTTTTCAGATCAGTACATTGATCAGGAGCCGATTGCTATTCAAACCTGGGAAATTACTGGCATCCAGGTTGTCCCAACATCCCAGCTCTCCGTTCTTATCTACAGATTACCTACAAGTAGGGTTTTAATCCTTGCCGTTTACTGAGTGTTCAGAGAGTACCCAAAGGCACAGGCTGGAAGACTCTAGTAAGAAACTTGCCTAGTAAATGCAAGAAAGGAAAATCATTCTGTAGAAATTAAGACTAAAGGAATCTGAGCAGCAGGAAACGTTAGCACTGAATTCCAGCAAAGGAAAATGTAAGCCAAGGAAACAACATGAAGAGGAATTTAACAGTGGGGGGCTGTAAAGAGAAAACACAAATACTGTGGTCTAGGGGCCAAAATAGGGTAAGGAACAGAAGCCAGAATGGAGGAGGGTAATCCCAACAGCAAAGGTAAAGGGAAGCCAAGAATCCATGACAGGAAAATAACAAGGAGGAATTAAGTACCTGCTGTCTTTCGACAGAAAACACTGGAGTCTGAAGGACGATGAGGCAGTCACAAAGCAGAGGCTAAAGAGAGGACGCTAAGGAGGAAGGACTGACACCTTCCATACAGGAATGAGGGATCCCCATCTTGGATTAGAGGAAAGATAAGGGTGGGTTTTCTCGTTACGAAACCATAAATGAGACGAGAAGATAGGTAGTGCTGGCAGTGATACTATTATTAGAAGATTCCCTCTTAATGTTACAAGTTCTGATAAAGATTCCCTGTGTAAGTAAACTCTGCTCAGGCTCTTTTGAACTCTCTTCTCAACTAGGCCTTGAGTTTTGGGTTTCCCTGTTCATCTTTACAGCGTCCAATTTTAGCAAGAATCTTGCCTAGTTAGTTTTGCCAGAATCCCCCCTTGTCACTGCTGTTCCCTGTTCGTAAGTTTTCACTCACTGATCCCCACCCTGCTCCTTGGTTATAAAGTCCTGCTTCCCTTTGCTGTATTCAGAGTTGACCCTGATCTCTCTTCCCTACCACAAAAGCCCTCCCCGGGGGCTAGCACCCCTGCCATGGTCTCCCTTGAATAAAGACCATCTTACTTATCACATCACATTATTACTTAGGGATAGCAAGAGGTAAGTACATCCAGCATGCAGATATAGGGCTGGAATTACCCAGAGAGGGAGAGAACTGTCTCAGATGCATAAATCCATTGTGACCAAAGGAGACTGCTTTGTGAAGCATTTCTTGGAATGAAGAATATATTTTTAATGCAAACACAATAATAAATGGCAGTGAAGTTTCCGGAGGAAACTCTCAGCATATATTTGTCCTGAAATGCAAGTGAAATATTAACTTTGTCATGACTCCATTAAACTCTGAGTTATTCATTATATTATCATTATCATTATTATTATTATTAAACTCATCCAGATCACTTGAGTTTGAAGACACAAGGTTGAATTTGAAGACAAAGAGGAAGTAGATGAAAACATTTGACAAATATAAATGGAGTTTGAGTTTGAAAAATTTTCAGAGACTTTAAAACTTGGAGGCATTGAAGTTTAATTTTGCCTAACTTTAAAAGCTATCGATGGAAAATATTTCTTAAGCAGCAACCATTGTTGATGAGAAGGTTCTCATCTTGTCACGGAAATAATTCAGAAATAAGACATGGAGGTCAAGAAAGCAAAGCAAGGATTTATTAAAGGATAGATGGAATGCTCTCCAGGAAAGAGCAGACAGACCCAGGTGGGTAGCTGCCCCGAGTTTCCTTGGCAAGCTCATTATATGGGTGTAAAGATGAATGGGCAGAATATCCACTGGCAGGGAAGGGTTTCGTGTCCTTTTTTCTTATTTTCATTCGAGCTCCACCTTCTTAGCTGGGGAGGAGGGATTTTTTGTCCTTAGTTAGTCTTGTTCAGAAAGTTAGATGAGGTCAGAATGATTGAAAGGTTACATTTAGATGGTGGGCATTCCTGTCTTGTCCCACCCTTTTGCCTCCAGGACACTTGTCAACCCTGAATATATATATATGTGTGTGCGTGTGTGCGTGTGTGTGTGTGTGTGTGTGTGTGTGTGTGTATTTTTTTGTAAATCAGTCTGGAGGATCCTGTTTTTCTTGATCTATTTCAGGACCTCTGTTGTTCACAAGATGTATAGTTTTCTGCCATTCGGCCCGTGTCCCCCCTTCTCTACTCATATCTAGCTACCTGCCTGCTCTAACATAAGCACGTACCTGCATCTATGCTAGAAGGGGCCATCCCAAGAGGACAATACGCAGTCCCTGCCCTTAAGGAACCCAAGTCTAGTGATACCTGTCTTGTCCATAAAGATGTATCATGAATGCCACTCTTTGGCTTGTGTCTCTGGTTGTTTTATGGCATGTTATCGGTCTGAAGAGAGGACAAGGGAGAAATACCGGGAGAGGCAGAAAAAGTTTTTTTTGTGTTAAATATGGGAGAATTGGGCTAGACAGGAAAAGAAGGAACAGGACTGTGTCAGTTATCTAGGGCTGCCAGTAACGAATTACCACAAACTTGGTGGTGGCTTAAAAATACAGAAATGTAGTCTGTCACAGGTCTGGAGACCACAAGTCTGAAATAAAGTTGTCAGGAGGCCACACTCCCCCCAAAAGATCTAGGGAAGATTCCTTCATTGCCTCTCCCAGCTTCTGGTGTCTCTGGGTGACCTTGGCTTGTGACCACACTTCTCCAATCTGCATCTTCGTCTTTACACGGATGTCCCTCTATCTCTGTGTCATTTCTTCTTTTTTCTCATCAAGTCACTTGTCTTTGGATTTAGGGTCAATTCATATTTTCCAGAAGGATCTCTTCTCAAAGACCTTAACTGCATCTGCCAAGATCCTTTTTCCAACTTAGGAGACATGCACAGGTTCTGGGAGTTAGGATAAAGACATAGCTTTTAGAAGAGCCACTATTCAACCCACTACAAGAGTTAGAATAGGAATCTTTTGCATATGAGGAGACAATTGTAGCGGATGAGGAGACAGTTGTAGGGGAGTGATAAACTAAGTTTAGGAAGAAAAAAATACCAAGGGAAAAAGTAAAACAAAGAAATAAGTAGGCTGTGGAAAAGATGAAGCAGACTCTTCTCTACAGCTTTTACTTAGTGACACAGTTGGGCAAAAACAATGGTTGGGTTTTAGAGAAACCAAGAGGAGGTTTGAAATGAGGTGTAGCATTTTGGGGAATAGGTATAAAAATGCAGCCATAGGTCTAGTAGGCTCTGCATCTATACTGGAGTGAAAATTTATAAATCAGAGCTTTGCTTTTCATGGAGTATCCTTGAAGTAAAACAAAGGTTTTCCAAACTAACTGATTATCGATCAGAATCACCCTGGGTTGCTTAAAAATAAGCATCCTGGGACACTCCACCAACTCCCCCAGTTCAGCTGATTTGGGAGTGACTATCCTACTGTCCAGCAGGAAAATCCAAGAAATATGATAAAATATAGTTAAAATTGCCTTTGAAAGGCTTCAGCCCTGTTTATTGCTTAAGAGTAAATGAAAATGCAGTTGCATTTTCATAAAGAGTGTTTGATGTTTCTCAGTCTTGCCATTCATAGGGGTAAGCACTAACCCAATCCAGTGTTTTGAACAGAGGCCACTAAATGGCATTCCTTAACTGAAACAGCCCAGATACTTTCAGGGAAAGTGACCCTTTTTTGTGGGGAGGCCTTATATTATATGGAAATTTGGAATCTGTATCAGTTTTTAGAGGCATGCTATGTTAAAGTTCCCTTAGGGGGAAAAATATAAGCTAAAGAAACACTTACCCTTGCTCTTTGCCCTTTTCTTTCCTCTGACGTCAACATTAGCAGCCTTATCCTCAGTAGAAGCCCTTGCAACTTCCCAGCGGAGATCGCCTTCTGGGTACGTTACCTTTGACTCAGTGCTGTACAAAACTCATGCGTTTTCAAGTGTTTTTCCATATAATGGCCATCAACTTTCAAATACGTGCTGTCTGCAGGCGAATAATGCATGGTTGGTTTTAACTGAAACAGACTATATATTAGTTCCATAAAAATAAACACATGCATACAATACTATATTGACGTTTGCCTCAATTTGTACAATGCGATTTGAAGCCCTTACTTCTTTTGAAGCTGACAAAGCACCCTGGGCCACAGTGTGAAACTTCAAGGCGGTGCTAAGTCTATGGACACTAGACCTCAGCGGGAGAA
This sequence comes from Vicugna pacos, assembly GCF_048564905.1. Classification (NCBI taxonomy): domain Eukaryota; kingdom Metazoa; phylum Chordata; class Mammalia; order Artiodactyla; family Camelidae; genus Vicugna; species Vicugna pacos. The sequence goes on along the minus strand of NC_132999.1, from coordinate 9,488,414 downwards.
CTGTCGTCAAAAGGAAGGCTTGGAAGGGACGCAGATGAATAGGTTACTGAAAGCAGGTTGGAATGGAATTTTTCTTGTTAGAACACTTCTGTGGCCTCTTAAAAAGGCCTGGATTCTGTTTTTCTAATTACTACCCACTATGTATAGTTGCATCTGTGATGTTGGAATTCCCCAAAAGTTTCTACTCCGAATTATAAATCATATTTCTTCTTCTTGCTTCAAACTCTCCAGGGTAGACTGAGGTGGACATAACTCTCGAACACTCTTGCTACTTGCCCGTCTTGCAGATGTTTGCACCAAAAGTAGCTCACCTAAAGTTGGGAGAAGAAATCTGAGGAAAAGTTTGGCAGCCAGCCCAACCATATCTGCTCTGAGGAGCGTCTGAGGACCAGAGACGGGAGCAAGGTGGCAGCCACACGGTATCATGGGCGCTGGGGAATGGCATTCCTTCCACTGAAATGCATTTGGAGGACACTGAAACTGAACATTCCTGGACTCTAATCCTTGCAGGGCTGGCATCTATGGAACATCACATACCAAAGGAGGTCAGACCACCTGTTAAGTTACTGCTTTAGGAGAACACTAAAAAGCAGTGCATTGCACATGTGTGGTCGCGTATGCAGACATATATGCACATGTGTAATTATAAGAAGCCAGTGAAAGTGATTGATTAAAGAAAGTGACACATAGCAAAAAAGACAGAAAATAAAACATAAGCCAAAAAAGGAGAAGAAAAGAAAAACCGGAATATTGGCCTATTTCTCGCTGCTTGCCACAAAAATTGAACCTGAATTTCAGTGTCTGATGTCCTCTTGATAGCTGAATCCTGGAAGATGTACTTTGAAAGACTTGGATGTTAATCTGAAACTAATTCAAGCCTTTTGAGTTCAAAAATTGGATTGGAAATCTTTTAAGAGCTGGCTTTCTCATGAGATTTCCATTACTTCCATTCTTACTGATAAGCCACAGGTATCAGAGGAATATCCATTTGTGTGCTATCTTTGGCTCCTTCACTACAAGAGAAGAGGTACCGGAAAAAAATGGGGTTTGCTTTGATTCAAGTTTCAGAGGAAAGTTTCAATCAGTCTGAGTTTTGTCTGAAGCCACTCTACTGTAATAGCTTAAAGTCATTATTAGATGCTCGTATGATGTTACCCTCAGTGTAATATGCCAACTGCAGGTGAGGACGTTGATCTGTTCCCGTGGATGGGGTCGAGTTCTGGCTCTGTTCCTGACCTCTGGGATTCACTTTATTCCTCAGTTTCCTTACGTCTACAGTGAAGCTAGTTACTCAAAGGAGAAAACTCTGCAACGTAATTTGAGTTACTTGGTCAAAGTTGACGTTTACATACATGATCTTGTTATTGGTTCTTTAAAAGCATTTTTATACATGCTGCTGTGAGGTCACGTTGCACTTGTCAGGTGGAACAGCTTGTCAGGAGAACCAGCTGTAGGACAAGGGAACACGTGTGGGCATTTCATTCGGCAGGGCTTATGGGACACACGCATAAGCCTCTTTCAATGATCACATATGTGCATATTTCATGAAATGCTTGAGAAACGCATCTTCGTTTTTCCTCCTGAACATACTAGTGATACTAATTTCTTATCAACGGAGGAGTTTTGTTTGGCGATATAAACACCTTAACGCTAAATTATGTCAATGGCCTATATTTGCCCCAGTCCGTGTCCCAATACCACACCTGCTCAGTAAAATTACAGTGATATGGGAATGGGGTTTCCCTTTTGTCTGCTGACAGAAAAATAGTCAGTGATGTAAGAACAAATGAACTGACAGTAGCTTTTATTTTAACCCTACTGAGTCTTCCTGGAGACCCCAATTAATTGGATTAAACCTCCTCCCTGAGAATTAGCAATACACTTTAAATATAAATTTACACTGCCAAGTCAACCCTAGAGGCAGAAACGGAAAATAATTGCTAAAGTTTCTAAGTCTGCAATAAGAAGGAACATTGCCCTCAATCAATTCCCATTTTACAGTCGGTAAATAAAAATATCACTAAGGAAATGTCTTGCCCGGAACGATGTGCTCCCTGCGGCGGGGCGCAATGAGCCTGTGTGTGCGGCAAACACTGAATGACTAACAAGCTGGTTAAGAATTCAGGCTTATTAGGCACGGATAGCAGGGAGTTTTTAAAGCACCTTTAACAAAAGTAATGCCCAGTGACGCAAGTTACTGTTTAGTGTGTTTTCTTTGTGAAAGTGAAAACTTGGAGCGTGGTCAGCTTTGATACCCAGTGTCTGTTTTATTCCAAAGACAACTTTGCCTCTCTAACCTGAAAACAGAGCACACAGTTTTATATTTTCCTTAAGGTCACGATCTAAGACGTTGACATTCTACTACTACGCTTAAGAGGCGATGCGTTCTTTTATAAAAGCTGTGGCATATTTGTGCCTCTACACGAGAAGGAAAGAGCTACAGTGATGTGGTAAGAGCAGAGAATGTATATGCAAAGTGAGGGAGGCATTGGGGTTCCTTCACTACACGGTCCACTCTGCCTAAGAAGTAATATGCTGAAATAAAATAAAAAGCAATGCCATCTGTCCTTAATTGTTGTCATTCTGTATTTGCTGTTGTTTGCACTGTTTTGCTTAAACATCACAGCTAACTTCATTCATTATTTCCAGGGCAGAAGTAAGCAGACAGAAAATGTGAGATGTCCGTTCTGGTCACCTAAATCCTACGGATTACATATTAAAATTACCATATGGTCCTTGCTCATCTTGCTCATGCCACTACTGGTTAAATATAAATACTACTGTCGTGCACACATATGCACACACATGCATTCACTGTTAGGGTATTTTGTATTGGGCCAGAAGATTGATAGATACCATCATTGGGAGAATAAAAATCACTGGATAGAGAGAAACAAAAAGTCTCATTCTTTAATTCCTGATTTTAAACAAATATTCATTGAATACGTAATATGTGCCCTGATGTTCTAGGTACTACAATTAGGACAGCGACTAAGAACAGTCCCTAAGCCCCGTTTTTATAAAACTCAAATAGCAGTGGGAGAGATTGACAATATGCCAGATAACTAAATAAAAGCAATGGTCTGCTGTATAGCACGAGGCATATTTTATTAGGAAAAGAAGACAAGTAAGCAGAAGAGGTAGCCATTAAAACTTCAGACAAGACGGTCAGAGAAAACTTCAGTGAGATGTCTGAGTTTCCTATTGCTGATGTAACAAAGGAGCACAAAATTAGTGGTTTAAAAAATACAAACTAATTCTTGCAGTTGTAGAGGTCAGTAGTCTAAAACCAAAATTATTGGCAAGGCCGTGCTCCTTTGCCGCCGTCATGGGGCAATCTGTTTCCTTATATTTTCCAGTTTCTAGTTTAACCGGCTCTCCCACTCCCCACCCCCCACCTTCTTCACACTACTCTACACCATTGTCTCATATCCTAGTACTTAGCTTGATCCTTAGGACTCTCTCTTATAAGGACCCTCTCTCTTATAAGGTCTAGATAGGACCTACTTGGATAATTCAGAATAATCTCTCCATCTCAAGATCCTTAACTTAATTACATCTGTGAAACTGCTGTTACCATATAAGGCAAAGTATTCACAGGTTACAGGGATTGGGACATTGACATCCTGGTGGGGAGGCATCGTTCAACCTACCATAGAAGGTAAAATTTGAGTAAACATCTATGAAGATGAGAGACCTAGCCATGCAATATACTTAAGGAAAGACATTTCTAGGAAGAGTGAAAAATAAGCTTGAAGGCACTGAACAGGAATGTTTCTTATGTGTTCAAGGAGCAGGAAGAAAGCCATGGGGAAGAACATTGAGCACAGATAGGTGACAATGACATAAGGAGGAGCACAGAACATCCAGGATGTGATTGTAAGTCTCATAACAAGAACTTTGCTTTTCATGCTGAATGATGCAGGGACTAGTGGTTTTGAGGAAATAATAATATTATCTGTATTGTCTTTAACAGGATCACTCTGGTTGTAGGTTGAAAAAAGTCTGATAAAAGTCAACAGCAAAAACACAAGACTAATCAGAATGATACTGTAATTATCCAGATGAGAAATTATGGTAGCCTAGACAGGAATGATGGCAGTGGGGGTAAGGAAGGGGAAGTGGCCACATTCTGAATGGATTTTGGGGGTAGGACTTACAGAATTTGTTGAGAAGTTAGAAAATGAGAAATATCAAGGGTGACACCACACTTTGAGGTCTGAGGAACTGAAGAAACAGAACTGCCCTTAACTAAATTGAAGAAGGCTCAGGATGGAGCCAGGATTGGAAGGAAGTTCAGGAGCTTAGTTGGGACACGTTGAGCTTGAAATTCTTATTAGCCATACAAGTGGAAATTCAGTTTGGAGGTCCAGTATGGAGATATAAATTCAGAAATCCTCAAGACATAATGAGATTAAATCCAAGAGACAGGGTGAGATCATGTAGGAAGAAAAGAGAAAACATTCCAAGTTTCAGACTCAGAGCCTTAGGGCCTCCTAACCTTTAGAGGCTGGAGAAGGACTGGCCTCATGGACTTGACATTTACGTAGCTGCAAAGGGCCCCATCCCCACAAGGGCTCAGAGCTCAGAGCTTGCTTTAAACTTCCTTAGAAGGCTATGTTCTAAGGTTCTATTCTTACCTTGTAATTCTTAAGAATTTTGGCCAAAAAGTCTCACATTTTCATTTCTCACTGGGCTCCACAAATTATACAGTTGGTTCTAGTCAAAGAGATATAAAGGATCCAGAAAAGGAGATGAAGTGACCAGACAGGTAAAATAAAACTCAGGGAAATATGGGATCTTGAAAGCCAGAAAAATAATGAGTTTCTGGGAGTCGAGAATGAGAAATCTTGTGAAGAGTCACTGACAGGTCAAGTAAGATAAAGGCTGAGAGTGACTGCTAAAGTTAGCAGTGAGCAAGTCTCTGGGGTCCTTGAGATGAACAGTTGGGTGGAGGGATACGGGGAAATCCTGATTGCACGGGGCTTATTTTAAAAATGCTAAATCAATTTGGGAAGAGATGGAGAGCTCATGAATGAAAGTAAAAAACATACACTATCAAAATTTACGTGATGAAGATAAGCAGGGGGATTAGAGGGAAACATAACTTTGATGATTATATTAATGTAAAAACAATTATATCAATGATCTATATTTCCAATATAGGAATCTGGGAAAAATAAATTAAATCAAGATAAGTAAAAAGAAGATATTAATAAAGATCAATGGTCAGTGAAAAAGAAAAGAAGTAAGAGAGAAAAGTAACAAAAAAGGTAACAAAAAGCAAAAAGAGATATGAATGAAGTGGACTTCATCAAAATTAAGCATTTTGGTTCTTCAACAAAAATCATTAAGAAACTGATAAGGAATTGCTTTCTTAGAATTTTTCACTACGTATATCTGTAATCTTGTATCCAGATATAGAAAGTACTTTGAAAGTTCAAAAATTAGAAGACAAAAATATACATTAAATAATAAGTCAAAGATTAAAAATTTATCTTATAAAATAAAATATATGAATGGTAAGTAAGCACATGTAGTACCCTCAACATATTTAGCAAATTTAAACCACCATGAGATTCCATGTACACACCCATCAGATTGGTTAGATTAAAAATATGAACAGTATCAAGTGTTGGCATGGATGGGGAATTACTAGAACTCGGGCATTGCTGGAGAGAGTCTAAAATTCTATAAACACTTTGGAGAGCTGTTTCAGTGTAGTTTATAGAGTTAAACCTACAGGTACCATGTGACCAAGAAATTACATTCCTAGGTATTTGCCCAAGAGAATAGAAACATATATTCACAAAAAGATTTGTATACAAATGTTCACAGGCACTTGGAAAAAAAAATGAAAGCATGTAAATCAACAATTGAATGGATAAACACACTACAATGTATTCATGCAATGTAACATTACTTAGCTGTGAAAAAATATCAAATGCCAATACAGGCAACAACATGGAACAATCACAACACATTCTGTGGGAAAGCAGTCAGGCTCATACAGTACCTACTGCAAATCCCATTATATGATTTACAAAACAAAAACAATTAATTTATAATGAATAAATCAGATCAATGATTGCTTGGAGAGGGAAATGAGAGTCATGGATTGAAAAACATGAGACGGGACTTTGCAGGAGGGCAGAAACCCACTGATTGGGACAGTGGTTCCACAATAGATACATTTGTACAACTCATAAGTTATTCATACCAATTATACTTCAATAAAGTTAAAGAATGAATTGCTTGATATCTGCTATTTTACTGTATAATCAAGGAAATTGGCAGGAATAAATACATATTTTAGTTTTAAGAAAACAAAAAAAATCACCTTTTATTTTGTCTTTTACAATTCTTGTGTTCAGGTAATCTGAAACAAGAGCTAGCTGTGTTTAATATCTTATGGCATTTTTATAACCAATGCAGCGTAATTATTAAGAATATTTCTGTTAACTTGATAAAGCAGATTAGCTTTTAATGAAAATATGTCCTTTGGTTCTAAAGCATGGTCTGAAGGAAATTTTACATTTTGGGAGATTTATTTCTTATTTGCTCTTGGTGGCTAATGAGCTTTAATTAAGTTTAATTACAAAGTTTATCATAATGATTAAAAAAAGTATACTTACCTGCTCTCCATCTCCATGCCTCCTCTCACCCTCAGGAATTTTAAGTTTTTTTAAAAAACTGATTTCTATTTTAAGGAGTGACAGTGGAGATAAACAAGATGATTCAATAAAGCATCATGCTCTGTGTACTTTTCTTAGTATATGGTATATTCAAATTAAGTTAAAATAAAGAGCCTTCATTGTTCTTGGCCCAGTGACTCTGAATGGTCTTTTTCTTCCAGAATCATTTCTGGTTTTTTTAGGAGTATTTATTTATTTATTCTTAACGGAGGTACTGGACATCAACTCCAAGACCTTGTGCATGCTAAGCATGTGCTCTGCCACTTGAGCTATACCCTGTCCCCTCATTTCTTTGTTTTTTTTAAGAATTATTTGCTGCATTAGTAGCCTGCTTTTGATTTTGATTCCTAGATTTTCTATTTGTTGGTTGTACAACATTGTCTTCCATTTACAGTCTTCTCATCTCATCACCTGCTAGTCTCACCTGGATGGTGGGTGTGATATTGGAAAAAAGACCGCTTGATCTTTCTGGATCCACCAGGTGGTAAGATTCCTTTGCTTGAATCTCACAAACTATCTCTGTCTTCTTTATGGAGACTGATGTGTCCTTAAATAAATGAAATCATGTTTTATGTTGATAAAAAGGCTTATCTGACTTTTATAAATATATACTATTTTATCTTTTGCTTTCTCCTTTTGAATCATTTTCTTTAGTCTCTAAAGATAGCTTACTCTGCAAAAAAAATTTTTTTTCTTAATATCTTGGAAAATATACCAAATGAGAAGAGATTTATCTTTTTGCCTTTAAGATGTACATCTCTTAGGATTAGTGAAAAGACACTCTGCATATATGTTGTATTGTATCTAATTCAGTGTAATTGTGTAATAAATATTAACAGGATTAAGAAAATGAATATTTGGAATTTTCTCAATAAGAGAACAACCATTCTATGTAAAATGAAATGAATTTAAATTTGTGGAGATAATAGGGTCTGGAATAAATGATCCTCTGAAAGAATATCAGGAAAATAACTTTTCAAACAGGAAACAAAATCATGAAGGAATCTAACAAGATTTGAAATAGGATGTCCCAAGGATGGAGAAATTGTACTTCTACCATGAACACAACTGAGAGTTTCATCAAATGCATAAATGGTATTTTTGCTTTTGATTGTATTATTTGCTAGGCTGAAGAACTAACAAAATTATCTGCTATTTACTACAGAGCTGAAGCAAAGGAAGACAGTGATCCCCATGCCTCAGTGGACCTGATTCCAGCATGACTTCAAAATCTGAATAACATTTTATTAAAAAGAAAAAAATAGAGGGGAATCTAACAACAAAACAGGTTACTTTGTTCCCTTTATAGTTGAATCACAAAAAACCTATATTTGAAAGGTTACCTTTTTTCCTTCCCCTTTATTTTCGTAGAAAAAAGTCTCCTTGTTGGATAAAAGCCCGTTTTGTAGACTGGGCAGAGAATCTGGACCAACTGATTTCAATAGTTCTGGTCATTGGGGTACTAATTATAACAGGTTAAAAATAGGCATATGTATCTTCTTTATTTCCTGCTGGATGTTACAGATGGATTGTGCCTCTGGCAGCTCATAGTTCTCTTCTAAGAAAATGATGTTCAGTATCATCTAGAGCAATCAGAACAGAAACTCTTTGGCAGAATGGATGATCTGAATTTATGTTGGATGATTTGAATTACACAATGGCAACAGTTCTATATGTAGCAATTATTGCTCTTGGTCCACGATCTGATAAGGTGACCAAAAGAAGACCTTATTTGCCAGTTGGGACATCTCTGGGGACATCTGACTTCTGGCTGATTTTCACCACCTCTCTATGGAATACTGACATGTTTCCAGAAACATCCACATACCTCCATGGCATGCACCCTATATATAAACTTCCATCTGTAAGAAATATACAAGGAAACCATAGAGTATAAGATATAACTATTACTAAATTAGGGTAAGGCTAAGATGTGGTGTAGCCCACACCAGCCTCACATCTTGAACCTGGCACACAGGAGTCAGACACATTGGAAAACTTGTGAAAAAATGTCCAGCATAAGGTTCTCTCTTGTGATATTTTTCAGTACTGGTACTACTTGTAATTTTCACTACATTAACTAGCACTGAATGTTCACTATGTGCCAAACACTGTACTAAGCACTTTCCATGAATTATTTTCAGCAATACTGGCAAGAGTCAAATCTCAGCATTTTGTAAAGCCTGAAGTAATCACTAGTCCTCATCTGTGCCAGACTTCGTCTTCCTTGAGGAAAACTCCCAGCCCAGGTGAAGTGTGAGAGGAATGTGTTCACTCCTGGACCACAGTCATGGCGATGACTGCCATGTCTCAGCGCTCGTGTGGAGCTCCACACCGTGCTCATTCACGCTTCTCATTCTGAGAAATGGAAAAGTAATTTCTGGAGTCGAGAGAACTGTCTTTACTACCAAACAAGTTGTGACTTAGGCCTCTTTCTTAACCATTCCAAGCTTCTGTCGCCTCACCTAGAAAAGGAGATCCTCTTTAAATCCTATACCCTAAAGGTTAATGTGTCAGGATTTGAGGAATGCATGCTAGGGCCTTCTGTCCGAAACATCTCTTCTATTATCTAAAATTAAACCATAATAAATGCATGTACTTTGTTAATAGATGTTTTATCTGTCAAAAATTTTTTATTAACATGTATATTTCTATGTTGGTTTGACCCCAAATAATCATGAGACCTTCGTTAGCAGCTGTCCATGACCACAGAGTTTCCTGGTGGTGATGGTAACACTGAGGCAGGTAGAAGAACCAAGAACGAGGCAAGAAGTCCTGAAGGTGGAGAAGCCATATGAACATTTTATCTATGTAGGGACACCTTTGTGCATTGTCTGTAGCACACCCCTCTGGCTTATCTGATCTTAATTATATGGTAGCCACCTTACAACTCTGAAAGTCATGGATAACTAATGGTAGTGCAAAATAATTCTTGTCCGTAGGCAAATTAATCCTGAGAGAGGAGGAACTCTTCACCCCAGGAGATAACAGTTTTGCCTTCATTCGTATACTCATCTGAACATTCCTACAAGGGCTTCTGTCCTTGGATTCCCCTTTGAATTGGTTGTAACACCTCATCAGTTTCCTCATTAATGAGTTATATAAAATCTTTAATATGTGATTATTTTTATATCTGCATGAGAGTCATGACTTTACCCCCCACCTTTCTTTTGAAGGTTATCTTTTAACATCCAAGCCCATTGTGCTTTCTTCTATCCTTGGATGTGTTCATCGCACACGTATTTAACGAGCAGAGCTTCTGTGCACAGCGCCATGACAAGTGCTATGGGAGACAACCAGGAATAGTAACCCCAGCGTCTGACCTGGAGAACAGAACCTGTTTAACTCAGAAATGTCACCCCTTTTCCTCATCCTTTTTCTTTCTCCTCTGCTTTATTTCCTTCTCCCTTGTAGAGTAAAATAAATGAGATGATTATTTCATTATGATGAATGATGCCAGCATAGGTAGATTGCCTCTCATTTATAATAAAATTGATAAAGTATTTGAACTAAAAAGATTATTTTTCAATGCTATAAAGATTAAATAGCTCTCCTTATCAAAAGGGGAGAAATGTGACATACCACTTTGTTCTGATCAAGATTTTCACTCTAAAAATCTCAAAAAGAACGCCGCAGAGACAGAGAGGAGAGTGATTTGGAGACTTGTTCTACACAGACAGGAAGGGAGTAAGTCACTGTGGGACAGGACTGCCAGTAATGGGTTCAGCCACCATTGCCTGGGCTGACAGGTGAATTAAACTGAAAGATATTCCCACCAGGTATTGGAAGAATTCCCTCTTCTCGCCCCATTATATGCTCTGAGCTTTATGTTGTGTCCTGATAAAACGAGGAATCACAGAGTAAAAAACTAGCCTTTAGCTCAACAATTTAAACCATTTTCTACTCCATTGAAACACTATGTATTTTCTAACTACAAAGAGGGATAAAAACCACTACAGAACGGACACATTCAATAATTTCTATTAAAAGTGGACATGACCCATTGCTTTGACTGTGGCCTTCATTTTTCTTCAGATTAATTTTATGAGAATTGTAAAATGACTATTGTGCCATCACACTTAGAAAATCAGAAGTACCAAAGCTGTTTCTATCCAAGCAAAGAGTCAATACTGTTGTCTGGATATTTTTTTAACCCCTTTATTTATTCTTTCTTACTCTATAATTGATAAAATTCAATAAATTTTGAAATCTCTGGCCTTGGGGATATAGCAGTGAATAAAAAGAAAAGATACAGTCTTCATCCTCATGGATCTTCATTTGTAACTGAGAATTTAAAAGCAAATTTAAATCTAAATTTAAGTTAACAATAAATTTTAAATCAATAGAATTCTTACATATGCCAACATACACAAAAAATAAAAATCTGACAGTGGTCAGTGCTATTTAGATAATTGAAATAAGATAATATTATAAAGAGCAAATAGGTAACTAGCCCATAATTAGACTGGGGGAAATGCCTCTCTCAGGATGGCCTTTCATTTATGGTTTGATGGAAATGGACAAAGGATACACTCTTGGGAAGATGATGGAAGTTGAGCTCATATGAAAACACAGGGTAATAATACTCTGTGGTCCAGCAATTCCAATCCTGGGTATATACCCAAATAAATTGAAAGAAGGATCTCAAAGAAACATTTGAAACACACATTCTCAGCAGCATTATTCACAGTAGCCCAAAGGTAGGAGCAATCCCAGTGCCCACACAGATGAATGAGTAAATAAAAGGTGTTGTATACACACAATGTAATGCCATTCAGCCTAAAGAAGGAAGGAAATTCTGACGCATAATACAACATGAATGAGCTTGAGGACATGATGCCAAGGGAAATAAACTAGTCACAAAGAGGTACCGAGTCCACATCTACGAAACACCCAGAGTAGCCAAACTCAGAGAGGCAGAAAACAGTTGCCAGGGCCAGGGTAAAGAGGAAATGGGGAGTTTCTGCTCAACGGGTTTTTGTTCAATGCTATTGAATTGTATACTTAAAAATGGTTAAGATGGTAAATAAAGAATTTTGTATTTTTCAGTATGAGTGGTTGTCAGCGTTTACAAGGATAGACATCTAGGAAACATGTACTGGATGCAGATCTCAGGCTCCTTCTCCATACAGTCTCACCTTGAATTATTATTATTATTTTTTCAGTTTGTAGACTGTTAAGCTTTATTACTGTTTAAAGTGTTTTATCATTTGTTTCCAGTCTTATGGAGATGTGAGGGACATAGAGCACTGCATAAGTTTCAGGTGTAGAACATAACGATTTGACTTACACAACATGAAATGATTATTGTAGTAAGTTTAGTGAACATCTATCATCTCAGATGGATACAAAAAAAAAAAAAGAGAAAAAGAATTTCTTAGATGACAACCTTTAGGATTTAGTCTCTTTTAACAACTTTCAACTGTACCGTACTGCAGTGTTAACTGTAGTCATCGTGTTGGACATGATCTTTCTAGTACTTGTTTACCCTAGAACTAAAATTTTGTACTTTTTGACTACCTTTACTAATTTCCCTTCTCCTCATCCCCTGCCTCTGGTCTCTTTTTCTATGAGGTATTTTTTAAGATTTTTTTTAAGAGTTAAGATTACATATGCATATAAATGATTTCATACTGTATTTGTCTTTCTCTGTTAGACTTATTTCACTTAGTATAACATCCTCATGTACAGCATCCATCTGTGTTGTCACAAATGGCAGGGTTTCCTTCTTTGTTATGGAAATAGGTTTGTCTTCGTGTCTTGGCTACTGTAACTAATGCTGCTGTGAACATGGGAGTGCACATATCTCTTTGACATAGTGTTTTTGTTTCCTTCTGATATATCCCAGAGATGGAATTGCTGGTTTGTATTTTTTGAGGAACCTCCATACTGTTTTCCATAGTGACTGGACCAATTCACAGTCTCACCAGCAGTGCATAAGGGCCCCCTTTTCTCCACACACTTGCCAGCATTTGTTACCACTTGTCTCTTTGATCATCTCCATTCAAACAGGTGTGAGGTGATATCTCATTGCGATTTCGATGATTTTTTTTTTTTTTGCTATTGAACTTGTAGGAGTCTAGTGAGTCTGTATATTTTGGATATTAACCCCTTATCAGATGTATAATTTGCAAATTTTTTTGTCCATTTGCAGGTTGCCTTTCCATTTTGTTGGATGTTTCTTTTGCTGTGCAGAAGCATTTTAGTTTGATGCTGTCCCACTTGTTTATTTTTTCTTTTGTTGCTTGTGCTTTAGGAGTCATATCCACTGAATCAATTTTTAAGACAACTCTAAAAAACTGAAGGCAGGTAGTTCCATGACTTCAAAAACACTGCCAAAAATAGAATTTTTTAGGGAGATATTTTGATAGATGCTAGATCTATCAATTGATGAATAGACAGACAGACAGATAGATAGATAGATAGATAGATAGATAGATAGATAGATAGATAATACTGACTTCTTAATAACAAATTTTGCTCTGACAAGAAGCAAAATTACATGTGGCATAGCTGTTATTGAAATGAACAGCAACTAGCTGCTTATGGAGAAACTTGGTTTCTTAGCTATGTAATTAGGAAGCAGTTAACTTGAATTGGAGTTAAAATGTACCAAAATGTTTCACTGTACAGAGGCGAAAATGTCAGAGGCACTAAAAATGATTTTTTAAGAAAACATCTCAATTTTTTTTAGTAATGCTTTCTGCAGTTTTATTTACTGTATCTTTAGTTCAATGTCAAGAATTCAGAAGTCTATAGAATATAAGTGAAGCTTCCTCCTGCACATCTTCCCCTCCTTCATCTTATCGTCTTTTCTAGAAGTGACTACCTTAGCATTTTGAAGACTTTCCCTCCACATTTACGAACCTGCAGTTTTTTTCTAAAATATATTTGAAAAATATAATAGCTTACATAAATGATATCACCTTCAACATTTATATTTTTCTATTACTTGTTATTTTCATTTACTATGTCCCCTATATTTCTGCATGTCAGCACACACAGAGGCATAGTGTGCAGTGAGGTAGCATGATCGTATGTTTTAATTTCTGTTTGTGGATAATTCATTTATTTCTAAATTTTGCTTTAGCATAAAATGTTAGATTGGAAAAATTTTATAGCATTACTTATATATACAAAATACATTACATACATTGTAAGTATTATATTAGATCATTATATAAATGATCATTATAAATAATATTTGTGAATATATGTTGTATGGCTACATATTATATATACATGTATGTGAATTTATGTGTTTACATATGTATGTAGAGATATATTTATCTATATCTACCTCTACCTATATATCGCCAACAGACTTTTATTGCGAGCATATTGCGTGTTTTGGAAACAGGAGTGAATTGATGAACTGATACATATATCATTGACATTTTGGTGGTTTCCAAAGGCAATGAACACATTTATGTCTAATTCATATGCCTGGTGATGATAAGTGCTATAAAAAAAGTGCAGTAAGGCAAAGGGAAAATCGACGGGTGTGCTATACTTAGATGAAGTGGTCACATTTAAAGCTACTTGCAATTTAAATTTTGATAAAAGCTGTCAAGTTTTTCTTCATAAGGCTCTACTCAAATGTTCACTTTAGTCAGCAATGACTGTGAGGTGTCCTGATGTAAATTTATTCCTTTCTTCCTTCCTTCCTTTTCCAATAATCAGCCCTCTTTTTATTATAACTATTCTTTCCTTCTGTAAAATTAATGCCATTTATTAGATATAAATTCGGATTGTAAATCCATGTTCTCTGGGCTTTCTCTGTGGGCATCTAGTAAGGACTGAGAAGAGATATACTTTGCTTCTACCATAGGTCCCTGGGCACTGCCTACCAAGGACTGCTCTATGCTAATTTCTTAGCACAAGCTGGTGTGTATGCCTTTGTATGCATGTTTTCTGGAAAATTCAAATTGCAAACCCATGTGAGGAGAGGCTTGATATTATAGATTCACAAGGGGAACTTTTATTCCCCACTCAGAGCAAAAGCCAAAACAGGCAAGGTCCCTTGCTGTCTCCTTTTGCTGGGATGCTAATTTTTCTCAACACCATTTCACTGCTGGTGGAGAACTTAGAGTAACTGAAATCCATGCTGTGTCTGTTCTGACTCACCAAAATGAAGGAGCTCAAAATTTGCCTCATTTCTTTATGTTTAATGGAACCCTAGTTTCTTGGTTTCCAGGGTGAGCCCAGCAAAAGCATCTGTAATGCTTTTCAGCTCCCTATTTCTCCCCGCCCTCTATTTTCATATAAGCACAGCGGCACGCTGAAGAGAACATGGTGTTCCATCCAGAATGTCTAGGTATTTTGTATCAAGAGGGTTTTCAGGATATTTAGTTTAACAACACATGCCGGAATTGAAATGCTGGGCCCTTTTCTGTATATTATAAATTTTCCAAAATAGACATTCAGAGTTTGTAGCTATTCCCAACCCCTTTACCTATAAAATGTGATGCTGTGGAACGAAAGGCTAATTTGTACTGACAAGGTGTTCATACTGTCTGTTTTATTGACAGAAAACAAAAAAAGGGGTAAAACTGCTAATACTAGACAGCAAAATCCTACCAGCCGAGGAGCTCTTGTCCTATTTCTGTTCTTATTTATATCTTCATAATTTTAAGGTACAAAAGCCAACTAATTTTTCATATTAATCCCATAGTTTTGAACACATATGAGATTCCAGATATAGCTTTACTAATGGCTTACCCAGAAGAATCAAAGTAAACATGAAATCCTTATTCTGCAGTCAAGGATCTACCTCTATAAGAAATACAGGAGATTTTTGGATGATACCAGCTACCCAAATATTAGTGAGGACCACTGTGCCAGGAAAGGACACAGAGAAATGCAGCCTGACTCTATGTGATTGTATTTCTGGGACAACAGCCATAACCTAATTAACTATTTCAAATTGTGATTCTGATCCTATTAATCACGTTTAAAATTGTTCAATGTCTTTTCATTGTAATTAGAGTAAGTCCCAAATTCGCCAGATGATCTAGCCCCTTCTTTCTTCTTCAAGCTCACTTCTTAACATTCTGCCCTTGGTTTACTGGTCTCCAGCCACCCCGAGAGCACACCAAGGACTTCGCCATTGAAGCCTTTTCTTCCTGGAATGGACTTTCTCCAGATCTTCATGTGACTACCTCCCTCCTGTCACTAAGTTTCAATTCACTTGTCTCCTTTTAAATAAACTCCCTCAAAGGCCATGCTAATCTAAAATACCCCCTCTGCCTTCCCTGCTCCACTGGTGGGTTTTGGTAAGTTCATCTTATTTGTTTGTATGCCTACAAATTTATATATGACTCTCTTTAAAGGTTATAAGTTTGCACAAGGACTTTTTCCTTTTATTCAGTTGTGTATTCTCAGTTCCTAGTATTCATCACCTCGCAGATGACCTTTGGATAAATAAGTTAGTGGGTGGCCCAGAGGAGCCATTACCCAAGTGGTCTTGACATCCTTTTAGTGTGAAGCCTGCTGAGGCCAGGAAGGAGGACTCTGGCACCTGAATAGCTCTGCTTTTACACCTTGTGGTTACCACAACCTTTAACTTGTAATGCGTATATTTTATCAACTCAGCCAGAGAATTTCAGGAAGTGCTCCTCCCAGAGAAAGTCATCTAAGATCTTTGCAGCCATCCTGGCCAAGGCAAAGGTAAATACAGTAGCGTGATTAGGGTAATATGCAAAGGTTTCTTCACGAAATTATACAAGTGTACCTGTCAGAGACCCAGCGCCTTCTGCAACAGCCTTGTAGGATACGGAGTGCCGGTTCCGTGCACGCTGTTCAACAGCTGTTTGTGTGCCTGCGGATCTCTTTGGAAGTCATGATTCAATGAAGTTTTTCCCAGTTTGATGATGAACAAGGTGGAAAACTTGAAGCAGAGGAGCATATAAAGCTGAGGGGAAAGCAGAGATTCAAAGTCAAAGAAGTTTCAAGGAGGGTCTAGGGTCTCTCCGTTTTGAAGGGCCTAGAAACATATCCAGAAAGAAGGCAGCCAGCACAGCCAGACGGACGGAGAGCCCGTGACTGTGGTGCTGGTGAATTTCATGGCTTTGAATGAGCCCAGGAAGGGATCTTCAGTTTTGTGACATAATGAATTGAAGGAAAAAATGCCAGGAGGTGATCCCGAGGGAATCTCTGATGGTTACTGTTAGTCAGCATTAGGCTTATCCTATAGGTCAGCGGTTCTCAACCAGGGACAATTTTTGCTTTCTTCTGGTAGGTAGGGGGTCTGCCCATGTCTGGGGGCTTTTGGTTGTCACAACTCTGGGTGCTTGTAGCACACAGATGGTATAGGTCAGAGGTTATGCTAAACAGCCTGCAGCACACAGACCAGCTCCCACAATAGTTATCCAGCCCAAGGCGCCAAGTGCGCTGAGGCTGAGAAACCCTGCTGTAAGCACTGGTCACCTGTGAGAAGTTTCAAGAATGAGGTAACATACGGAAAGTCTGATTTTAGTCAAGGTTCCTTGAAGGTCCATAATGAAACCACCTTAAGCAAAAAGGGCAGTTTTATTATTAGAATAGAGGAATATCTCATGGACCTCAAAAGCAGGAATTCAGAGAAGACTTATGAAACTGAAACCCCAAAATAGAAAGCTATCAGAGAAGTCTCCTTCTGTTTTCCTCTCTGTCAGGCAGTCTTCATTTCTGTCACTCTATAAACTGTCCTTTATGAAAGCTGCTCCATGCAGGTGTCAGGATATACCTGCCTCACACCTCTCAGGATTTCATGTTACTGATAATCTGATAATAACCCACTGATAATTGTCACACGCCATCATCATCATCACCACTGCTCCTCCTCCTACTGTATCCTGAGCTTAATGTTATTAACAATCAAGATTTTCAAACACTATCTGGGTCTAGACCACGAGTCTAGCTCCACTGGTCTTTTCTCTTATTATGCAGACAGGAATTGAGAGCTCATGTTCTCTCTATCTAGCAGGGCAAGGAACTTGGAAATGAATCCTAAGAAATCATCTTTAACGATATGCAAATTTCCCAATCAAAAACCTTCCGGGTATAGCCTGTTTACTCACTTGTATGAATTTGATCAACACTTTCTGCTATAAGCTACTAGAGGGCCACTGTAAACTAGAGGGATATGCCCTTTGCTTAACCTAACCTGAGCAGGCTACGGGGTAATTATGCACCAGCAGGGAGAGTTAAATTGAATTACTTTGATAGGTTTTTATAAAAGTTTATAAATACTTACTCTTTTACGATATGATCCAGCAATCCCACTCCTGGGCAGATATCCGGAAACTCTAATTCAAAAAGATACACACACCCCAGTGTTCACAGCAGCACTATTTACAGTAGCCAAGACATGGAGGCAACCTAAATGTCTGTTGACAGATGACTGGATAAAGAAGTTGTGGTATATATATATATATATATATATATATATATAGCTCAGTCATAAAAAAAAGAATGGAATAATGCCATTTGCAGCAACATGGATGGACCTAGAGATGGTCATACTAAGTGAAGTAAGTCAGAAAGAGAAAGACAAATATCAAATGATATCATTTATACATGGACTCTAAGATATGACACAAATGAACTTATTTACAAAAGAGAAACAGACTCACAGGAAACAAACTTATAGTTACTGGAGAGGAAAGGAAGAGGTGGGGAGATAAATTAGGAGACTGGAATTAGCAAGTACATGGAATAGATAAACAACAAGGTCCTATGCATAGCACAGGGAACTATATTCAATAGCTTATAATAACCTATAATGAAAAAGAATATATATATATATATATATATATATGTATATATATATATATATATATATATATGTATAACTGAATCACTGTGCTGTACCAGAAACTAACACAACATTGTAAATCAACTATACTTCAATTAAAAAAAAAACTTACTCTCAATTTGTGAATTGATCTCAATGTGGATTGGTAAAATACTTCAAAAACAGACACCAATTTGTGGACCATACTTTGGAAAACACTGATCTAGCTAGTCCAGCACTTTTAAAAGTGTAATTCACAGAATGTAAGTGTCTTTGGAAAAAAAAGATATTTTATGGTTAAAAATGTATCATGGGTTGAGTTGTGTTCCCTCAAAAAATATTCTGAAGTCGTAATCCCCAGCATCTGTGAATGTGACCTTATTTGGAAATAGTGTTTGCAGATGTGATCTAATTAAGATGAGGTCATTGGGGTGTGCCCTAATCAGATGTGCCTGGAGTACTTAACCTCCCGGACTGTAAGAGAATAAATTTCTTTTATTTTAAACACCCAGTGTGTGGTACTTTCACACAGCAGCCCTGGGAAACATAATATGTTTGGAAAATCCTGCATGTTATTATATCCTGATCTCAGATTCCTCATCCTTTTGTAAACATACAGTTTGGGAGTACAGAGGTGATATTGGTGGTTCAGCCTCTCTTGGGTTAGAATTTTACCTAAGAGTAGATCCTAGGTTTTTTGCTATTGCATTGCAATTGCAAGGATTTAAAAAAGAACAAACAGAAACAATACAGTAACAAGGCCTTATTTACTTTAGAAACATAATTAAAGTCATATTATATCCTTCATAAAACTCTACTTCTTGTATATTTGGGGTAAAAACTTAGATACACATCCATAGATTAAAGTCTTAATTCTTATTATTTTCAAATACCCCTAAAATAGTTATAATATAATATAATATAATATAATATAATATAAAATAAAATGAACATATAGAATAATTTCCAGATATTCTAGTTTATATATTACTACATGGATACTATTACAATTATGGAATTATCTACAATATCATAATAGTCATGTATTCAATACCACTATATAGTATCTCAAACAGTTAATGCTTTGAATCATTTTATAAGCTTGAATAATGGATAAATAAATATGAAATAATTATTTAAAAATCATAATGCTATGTATTCTTTTAAGAGCTAAAATAACATCTAGCACAGAATAAGAGCAATTATTGTACTACTTCCTTAAATATGGAATAATTTAAGATATTAATAATCAGAAAATTAATGGTAATTCAGCGCATTACACTAGCTGATTGTTAAGTACATAAGTGAAATTAAACTCTGAAAGCACTGTAATGTTGCTTTACCAAATGACATTATTTAAAACAGTATCATTATAGCCGAGGGAGAACAACTCTGTAAAATGTTACGCTCTATTGATTTTATTTCAAATGATCAATGTCTCTAATGATCAGAGGGTTTATGTTAATACTGAGCTTCACATTTTCTTCTTTAATTTTTATTCTTCAGCCAAAAGGCTTCCAACTTCCTTTTTAGCAAGTGAGACTCCTTAGGGGAAATTTATACTGCCTGCGTTGGCAATCCAACAGAGAAAAACTACAGAGGCAATGACACTGGCACTGAGAACCACGAAGCAACTTGAATTAAAATAAAAATAAATTGAATCCGAGTCCTTTCTCATAATGAGCCCAACTCAGGTTTGAAGTTGGCAAAGCAACTTCGAGCTACTCATACACTTACAGTTAATTGGAAGAAATCGTGCCATTCTGATCGATGTTTCATGTTCTCCGTTTAAGAGTCTAAGGGCTCGCGATGAGTTCCAACACCCTTCTGGAGCTACATTAAACTGAATGTTTTGTTTAACTTCTGGCTAATGAAGAAATGATTATTGATCTACAGATTCTCTTTTCTACATTGTTTAGCCTCTGCTTTGGAGATACAAGTAGAGATGCTTGCAATATAAAATTACTAGGAAGTAGATAGTAAACAATAAGCATTAGCATTCAATATGTATTTGCTGAATGAACACTTTGTTGAATGACATATTGATCACACGTTACAGGTGAAGAATATGAGATGTAAAAAACTGTATGTAAAATGTTCAAAGTTCTTTGGGTCGCCTTACTCTATTCCAACATTCTTTCCATTATGCAATACTTCCTGAGATTAGATTATACTATTGGTTTATACATTGGATAGCCTTTGGGTCAGAGCTACCAAAACTTCTGGGTCTTTTAATATCAGTCTGTTTTTAGTTCTTTAGTAACTGAATACCAGTTTTTACTGGGGCACTGTTTCACCCATCAGGAAGATTGACTTTCTTAGTTTCTCTTACAACTGGATGTGGCCATGTGGCTAAATTCTAGCTGATGATGTGATAGTGGAAGTGTTATGTGACCTCCTGGGAAGTCTCCTTTGGTGAGACAGGTACAGTCTTCTAATCTTTCTGTAGTGTAATATGCAAGTATGATGTTTGGTGTTCAAGTAGCCATTTTTGCCGTCTCAGATAATACTCTGAGAGGGCAGCAACGTAAAAGAAATCTGGGTAAGTGATGAATGTGGGTTCTCCACACCGACCCGGACTACCCACTTCCAGACATCTTTTACATGCAACAAAAACGCATTCCTTACATGTTAAACCATTGCTTTGTGCTTGTGTGTGTGTCAGAGTGAGTGGTGCCTTTTATATGTAGCTGAGTCTAACATTACTTCATTCAGCAATGTGAATTTCTTCTAAAATTCTATGTTTTCAATTCAAAGGCTCAGTCTCTGTTATGGGGGTTATATTTTTTCTATTCTTTTTATTCTTTCTACAGATGTTAAAATATCTTTTCATTTTATAAAATTATTTTAAATCACAAGTATTAGCTTTTTATTTCATTGTTGAAAAATAAGTTGTCAAACTTATAAAATTCTACAAATTTATATTTTTATATGTTACTGAAATTTAAAAAAAAATCTGGCAACAATCAATTTAGGTTACTTTCCACTTGTCAACCTCACCAAAGCAAAGAGAAATTTGGAATGTGCAACTGAATTCATTGAGATTGTAAGGAGAATAGTAGAAATCATTTGAAACAATGGCTTCATGTTTATGTGTTTTTGCATATCTTTGATATTGATATGATCTCAGTAATGCAGGGAATTCAATATATTTTATTTTATGCAAGATCTAAATGTCTGGACTTTCATTATTATTTATGTTGATAATATTGATTATGTTTAAAAGCCATTCCATAAGCTGTAAGTCAATGGCATACAAGCAGTGGCAAGTTGAAATGGAACAGTAAGCAATGGTGATGGTGGTTTAGGTATTTGTTATCAGGCAATAACATCCTTCAAATCTCATTAGGCAAAGCAATTTAATTTGCTTTTGGAGCCAATTTAGTAGCCTATGTGAAAATATAAGCCCTGAGAATATTTGAATGGAAGAGTAATGAGTTTTGTGCCTTACTCCTAACCCTAACATTCTGGGACCTGTTTTCTTTACTTTGACCGCTGTTCATTGTGTATTTATTTTATTTGCTGAAGAAAGAAAGCATATACTATATAAATGCAACTTTTAAAAAGTCATCTTCATGGCCAAACTGCTTTGACTTCATTTATGATATAGTTTTGGCTTCCAGAGAAACACTTATAATTGCAGATTTAAAACATGATGCTAAACAGGCCTGTGCATTGATCTACTTAGATAATGTGTCATTAATGAAGTTTGTGTTTAGATTTCTTCCTATGAAAAATGAGGAAACTGACTAAAATGAATTCAAAATCGAGATTTTGACCTCTTTCAGATAGGATCTTCTAATAGCAACTTATTTTTTCCTTTATTTATGAAAATCTAAAAGTATTCCATAAACACTGGATAAGTTGTATAAATATATGATCAAGCTTTTTTTAATCCTCAGGATTGTGAGTATTTTAATTGACAATTATGACTATATTACACATAACAGATTATGCTGCTCTGCTTAAAATGTATCTGTTTATTTATTATTGGCTTATATTCATTCATTATATACTTGAGATGTTTACCAAACTTAACTTCCTATTGGATTACTCACTGAATTCGTATGCACATTATACAATTCATGCCAAATACAAGAGTTCTGAAATTAAACAATATACCTTGGGGTTCTGGTAGCTCAGATTTTAACTACATGCAAAATTATGATGTTTTGTGAACTTTATGCTGTTTCAACACTCCATGATATTTAATTTTATGCTTTTTAATCTGGTGCATTTGCTTATTTAGCTACTGACATTTCATATAAAGAATGTCTTCTCATGTGGCTATAAAGATCTTTTATATACTTAATGCATAGCTGGCTAAGTTTTAGCAATATGTATTTTAGTATCTTTTATGTTTACACCTGAAAAATCTCTTCTTATGGCTGTAATTATGTAGGTCTCTCTTGTAACTGTTATTTTAGAAAGAGTACCCTACTATACTTAGTAGATACCATAATGACTTCAATATAATTTTTCTATTATTCTTATGATCAGCTCAACTCACTTTTCAGACACCTGCTTAGTGTTTTTCAGTCTTCGAATGACCATTGTACTTTTCTGGGGCCAAGGAAGCAGAGTATTTCTAAACGACTGCAATTTCCATTATACCCAAAGAATATCCTCTCAGGGGATTATAAAAGCTGTAATTTCATCTCAGGGTTCCTATGACTAAACTGCTTGAGTTTGCTCCTACAATTTATGACATTACATGCCCCTTCAAAGGAATTATAGACTTATAATATCCCTTGAGATATATTATTATTCTTTATGTTATCCGTGTTTATGTCTAAAAAAGGTTCTGCAACCAGCACTTGATGGAAGAGCGATTTGTAGTTATCTCTTCAATGATTTTTAGCAATTTCCAAGACAACTGTATCTTAACAAAAATGCCTTTCTACAGCAGTTCACTCAGACCCAAGTCTACAACATCTGCGAAGTTCTAACTTCCAAGATACATCTCAGAACCCTTGACTCTGCCCTACAAATTAATGTTTCATAACTGGGCAGAATCACTGCATAATAATTTTAATAAAAAGTATACAGTTTACAATAAAATGTGTTCCTTTTTCAAACTATGCTGATACATGCGTGTATATGTGCAGGTAGAAGAATGTAATACAATTTTTAGATTTTTTTTCCCTTAATATGCTGCCGCATTTTCTTCCTAATGAATTCTAAATCCGTTAAGATTGACATTGGTTATGTTTACTTTCACTTTCATTTTCACAGAAGCGTTGAGTAGTCATTTCAGAGTTTTAAAGTAGACTCATGCAATACATCAGCGTTTCTTAATCTCAGCTTTATTGGTATTTGGAACCAGGTAATTCTCTGCTGTAGGGGGCAGTCCTGTATACTGCAGGGTGTCTGGCAGCTTCTCTGGCCTCTGCCTACTAGATTATACTACTATACCCCAGTTGTGATGACCGAATGTGTCTCCAGATTTTCCCAATCTATCCTGGGGAGCAAGATCACCTCCGGTTGAGAAGCACTGTAATAGTCCATTTACTTGATTGAACAGGTTGACGTCAATTATTGATTCTTTTAGGGATTCTGCCTATTTAATTCATATCAAATTTGGTGGTGATCGTACCATAAGACAGTAAGAATCTTCTTACAACAATCATACAATGTTTCAAATATCAGTCACTGGTACATGGAGCATCGTATGAGGCAGTGGGGTACAACAGATGCTCCCACAGAGACATGTAGAGAGATGTGCAAGGGCTATTCAAGATTATCTAAATTATAGTAAATATACAAGTGAAAAATGGGTAGTTCTAGTTCTCTTTGTGAAAAAAGTAAATATTTTCATGTACTTGGATCTTTGATACAGTTCAAAATATTAAATTTAAAATTTTTTTCCTTTTATGTAAATATTTGAAAGTGTACTTGTATGTGCATTTATAAATCAGAAACTGTAGAGCTTCAAATGTGTTCATATGTACATTTGTTTTTATATAGTTATTATGTCATAGACACAGATACAAGTAGCTAAAATAATAATGATTTTTGAACAATGAATGCCAATCTTTTGATTACAGACCTCACGTATTGTATTACGTTATAAAGATCTGAGAATTCCTCTCCTCTCTGATAATTTTTGGTTAATTAATAGTCCTTTCACACACACACGTACACACATACACATTTCAGAAGTATGAAACAAAGGTTATAAACTTGGGTGATAATAAGATGTAGTTTTTTATAATCCATATCTATCTATCTATCTATCTATCTATCTATCTATCTATCTATCTACCTACATATAAACACAATGATGAGCATAACTTTGACACAAGAATAATTGAGAACAACTTATAAATTCTGCTATGGTTATTAGATGAAATATTCTCTCAAAGAGTATTAATGACAACAGTCAGTTTTTGCTTTGTACACTATTAATGACCTTAAAAACTACATCTCACCATATGAATAGGTATAATTCATATTTTTTACATTGCAAAGGGGTTCACATAATCAGGAATCACTGTCTTTGAATGAATCAATTTGTATTTTAGCCTCAGCATTTCAATGTAAATGTGTTATATTTGGAAAACTGCTTAATATTTCTGAAACCCAAAGTCTTTCTGTGTAAACTCAGAAGAAATGAATATATGCAGAGTTTATTGCCTATATATTAGACATTTTATTCATTTAATTCTAACAGAAAATTTTCATTCACCCAATTTTTGAATTAAATATATATCATGTGCCAATCTGTGTATTAGGTTATAAAATTGAACAAGACAGAAATAGTCTTTAGAAAAACCTTTTGAGGTAGTTAGGGGAAGTGAAAATTTGTAGATGTCATTGTGTTCAGTTTTTTTTTTTTTTTTTTTTTTTTTTTGCTTCTTTTGCCTTCCTAACAGCATCTAGACTTTCCTATGGGGAACATTATCGCCAGAATTACATTGTGGATTTTTTCACCCTGCTTGGTCCAATAAAGCTTGAGATTTTTCATCAATGGTTAATGAAAAGGTGTGTTCTCTCACTCACCTTCTCCCTCTTAATCTGCATTGGGAATCAGGTGTGGGCCTGAAAACTGTGGATGACCATCTTTTGACACATGAAAGACAGAAAAAAAAAAGGGATATAATTAAGCCAGCCCTCCATAACATTATTAGACCACTGGATCAGCCAAACTCTAAAGTTAGCCCTACTTCTGAAATTTCCTTGTACATAAACCAATACATTCCCTTATTTTTTAAGCCAGGTGAAGTTGATTTTCTCATAAATGCTACCTTAAGAGTCTAAATTGACAAGACAGCTTTATCTCGAATGCTTAGGTATAAATGAACAAAGAAAATAAACTTAACAGTAGCATAGTAAATGACTGGGCTGAGATTAGAACTCAGGTCTGCTTGACTCCAAAATTTGAGAATTAAGAATATAATCACGATAAAAGTGCAGAGCACCATAAAATTTGAAGTTAAAATAATCTCCAGTATTTATTTAATTCCTACTCTGACTTCAAGGAATGACGACCAGAGGTTTCCATGCTGCCAAATACAGAAGTGGTCAGTCAGTGCTACAGCAATGAAGACTGCGGGAACGGGACTGCCCTTTGAATTGGCGCTTTGTGAAGGTATTTTTGCAGACATTGCTACTTACACATAGCAGTGGGTGTTCAATACATTTTTTTGTGCCAAACTTAGAGTTCTGTCACTTTAACTTGCTCACAGTGTACCTATGAGAAACAACTACTAGTGTTAAAAGTAAGTTTTTTAAATTTCGTAACAATAAAATATGATTTAGCAAAAAAGAATGCAAATAAAAATATATAATGAATTTAGTAACCATTTTCCTTTCCTTTCCACCTCTTGTCTTCTTCCAACACCCAGGTACCTCCCATCGCAGACACACAGACAACAGCACACACAAACCCAGAGGGATGTGAAGAACCTGGTTGTAAGCCATGGTTACCCAGCAGCAGTTCAGAGGTCTTAAGTCTCTAAGATTTCCTTGAGATTTCTCTGAAATTTAACTCTTGGGCTGATGTTTTCGTCACTCAACAGCTTCATCTAAACTTTTTTGAAGTGTGGACTTCTACTCCGTTTTGAACATCCATTTTCATTCCACTTCCAGGTTTTCATTACTTATCTTTCCCCTCATTGAATTATTTCCAACACTAAAAGTTCCCTTTTTCTCTGCCGCCTAACTCTTCACTCTTCCACACTCTCGTGGGGATTATTATGCCTGCTCTTCAATTTTATTAAGATCCTCATTATTTTACCCTTTTCCTGGAGTCCCTTTCTCTCTTAACTGCTCCAAATCAGCCACATAAACTCCAGTTTCTCCAGGATTCCAATAACTTGCCCTTTTGATATGTCACCATAATCGCTCGTTAAGTTAGACTTTTGGAATAAACTACATGTCTGCTAAAGGAAACTCTCCCATGTCTCCTCTACTCACAAACACTATTAATACTAAATATTTGCAGCCACTCTGACAGACATTAACTACCTGGACTTAGCTCAGACCCCAGGTTAAGGGCTCAGTCCCACAAGGCTGCTCCCCACCACTTCAGATACTGAATGCGAGTCCCAGGTTGTCACCTGTACTTCTGAAAAAATGGCTATAAATCAGGGGTTCCCATGACCCCCTTCTTGGGGCTCATAATGACTCACTGAACTCAGAAAAACCATTAATTTGTTAGATTACTAGTTTATTATAAAATGATAAAACTCAGAACAGCCAAATGGAAGAGAGGCAGAGGACAAGGTATGGGGAAAGGGGCACAGGGCTTCCACACCCTCTCCAGGCATGTCACCCTCCCAGCACATCAATGTGTTCACCCACCCAGAAACTCTCCAAATCCTTTTAGCTGAGGTTTTTGTTTTTGTTTTTGTTTTTTAATGAAATCTTCATTTCATAGCCACTGATGATTACATCACTCATTGACTATGAGTGATGAACAGAACCTCTGTGTTGATCTATGGAAGCCAGTCTGAGCTAAGATCTGGTAGATTTATCATCATGCCCAGCCTGCATGCCTGTCCCCTAAAATTGCACTTCTTCAGTATCAAGGTTGGAATAAATTTTTCCATACCCTATTGAAAATAGAGATTTGAGCTCCTTACCTAAAATCATGCCCCACCCCCCCACCCCCTTGTTCAGAACATTCAGCATGACATGTGTGGAGTTATCTTGACTAGCTCTGACAAACATGGCTGAATCTTTCCTTTCTTCTTCATTTTTTTCCAACAGAAAGATTTTTCAAAACTTCGAGTGACCACTAAATCGCTGTTTACAACAGCTCGTTCATGTTTAAAACACTTTCAAACCTATCAGGCTGACCGTTACAGAAAGTTACAGAGAAAAGCAAAGCACAGAGGACCTGAGACTTCAGTGTGCCCTTCTGATACATTAATTTTTATATTAATTTCTATAATTAGGTACTTTAACAAGTAAACATGCCATAGTTCCCAGGCTAAATTGTTACTCACCTGTCTCTCTCTTTAACTTACCTTCCAGGAAAGTTTGATGCTATAGATTGCTTGTAGATTTTCTCCAGCCATTTAACCATAATTGTATATATACTTCAGATAGGAAACATAATGAAAGCTTACACTTTTCCAAAAACATCTCCAAAAATCTTTGACTCTAGTAATAATATCTTGATTGTTTCTGAAACCATTTTCTGGCTCTATAATACATCCCTGCCACCGCTCTGTAGATTTTTGAAAATGGTATACTTGATCTAAACACTCTCCAAACAACTGAACAGTAACTTTAGATTCAAAGTGGCAGAGCAACTATTTTTGTGTCCATCTGTACTGGTCATTTCACATCAAAGCAGAAATCTGTGAATATATTCTATTTTGTTTCCATTATTGTCACATGTAACAATTGCCCAAAAGCTTCCCTCAGAGCTGTTTTTTTTTTTTTTGGCTCATCCCTGGTTTCCTCGATACAAAAACATATAAGAGACACTGCAGTGTTTGTAACAATTTTTTTATACCAGACTTAAACGTGAAAACTGAGAATTAAAAACCTGTTTAAAAAGTCCCTCTTGAGCCATGATCGCCTGTGCGGTTTTCTTAGTTCTGTTGACCCGGTTTGGTATCTCGTCTTTGTCCATCCTTCTCTGCTCACAGAATCTACTACTTTCTGTCTCACCTCCCAGACCTCTGTATCCAGCCCAAACTCCACGGCCAGTCTTCCCAATCACAGTTGTCTTCTCAGCAGAGTCCCCCATCTGAAGCAATTCTTTTTAACCTTAACAAGACACGTATTTGTAAAACTCTACGATCATTCCTCCTACAGCTGCTGTGTCTGTGGGTGGATATCATAAAACTGCTTGTGAATTTCTAAACAGAGATTGCATTGTTCATTATTCATCTTTGGTCTCTAAATTAATGTCATGAACTGCATGTGTTCAATAAAGTGTTAGTGAATAAAACTAGATCATTTTATGCTACTGCGTGTGCAATCATGTGCCCAACCCCAACTTCATTTGCTATTGTTCAATTCTTTTATTAACCTCTAGGTGATTACTTAGCATACTTTAAAGAAAAGTGGTTAGTAATTACTTAGCATACTTTAAAGAACAGTGGTTAATGTATATATGTATGTATTTATGTATCTTTCAGTTTTATTGAGATCAAATTGATGTACAGCACTGTAGAAGTTTAAGGTGCACAACCTGATTTGACTTACGTACACCATGAATTGAGGACCACAATAAGTTTAGTGAACAGCTCTTATCTCATAGAGATACAAAATAAAAGGAAAAACAACTTTTTCCTTGTGATAACTCTTAGGATTCATTGTCTTAACTTTCACATGTAACATACAGCAGTGTTAACTCTCATATGTAACATTCAGCAGTGTTAATTATATTTATCATGTTATAAGTTACATTCCTACTACTTATGTATCTTATAGCCTGAAGTTTGTACCATTTGACCACCTTTATCCAATTCCCCCTTCTCTCCATCTCCTTCCTCTGGTAGCCACAAATCTCACCTCTTTTTTAGAAGTCTGTTTGCTTATTTGCTTGTTTTTGAGATATAATTGACCTACAAGTCTATGTTAGTTTCTGGTGCACAAAATAGTGATTTAATACTCCTGTTCATTACAAAATGATCACCACGATAGGTCTAGTTACCATCTGTCACCATACAAAGGTATTACATTATTATTGACTGTATTCTCCACTCTGACCATTTCATAGCTGAGACATCTATTTTGTAACTGAAAGCCTGTTCCTCTTAATCTCCCTCTCCTATTTCTTATCCGCCCACCCCTCTTCCCTCTGGCAGCCACCTGTGTTTTCTCTGTATCTATGACTCTGTTTCTGTTTAATTGTTCATCTGTTTTGTTTTACAGATTCCACCTATGAGTAAAATCATATGGTATTTGTCTTTCTCAGTCTGACTTATTTGACTCAGCATAAGCCCTCCAGGTCTATCCGTGCTGCTTCTATTCTCTTTGAATACTCCACTTTTGCCCTGCCCTCCCATTTTCCACATCAAATCAAGAATTTTTTTCCTTCTTAATAGGAATAATCAGGTGGTTCAATCCTCATGCAGTTGAATTCTCACTCTAGGCTAGGTCTGTGTGAGGTATGGGAGATACAGAGCTGAATAAGTTGCAGTCTCTGCCGTGAGGTGTTCATAAGCAATTTATTAATAAATTAGAACACAATGCACCAAGTTCATCAACACAATTTTAAAGCTATCTAAACATATAGCTGGAGTGACTACGTACTTATATCTGGGTGGGGATGAGGAGGGTGGGGCTGTGAAAAGCCTCTCATTTTAGGTTTTAAAGGGTAAATAAGAGTTGGTCATGTGGTTGGAGTGGGGGAGAATTTTTCTCCAGAAAGAAAATTGTATTTCTGTGCTGTGTTCCCCATGTTTAGTCACCTTGGCCCACTTTATTCCCTTGGAACTGGGTCTCGCATCATCCCAGCTCTGCCTTCACTTTTGTGTTTCCCCTTCTTAAATCATAAACCCATCCTCGCACATGGGATTTAGTCATTCATTCATTCTTTGAACAAACATTTATTGAGGTACCTAGATTCCTGTTTCTGTGCCAGCTGCCTAAATAATGTAAACACAATCCCTGCCCAGATACACCTCACCATCTGTTAATAAGGATGGACAAGTAAAGGAAGAAAAAATGGTGGTCATTATAAGAGAAATGGAGAAATACACAGCATTTTGAGACACATGAAGGTAAAAGTCATACCTTGGTTTATGAGTCAGGAAATTACTGTCAAGGAGATGATGGAGATTCTGAGATCTAGAGATTCTAAAAGTTTAGGGAGGTCCCATCAGATACATTAACATCTTTGGATTTAGTTCATGAGTAAGGGTGATAAGATGAATGACTTTATCAGATTTGAGCACTTTGAAGATCATTACTGGCTATACTTTAGAGAATTGATTAGGAATCAGCAAGAAGAGCTTCAGGGAGACTGGTCAAGAGGTTTTCATAGCTGCTCAGGAGAGACATGATGGTATCTGACAAGGAAGCTCTCAGAATTCCTGTAAATTTACACACAAGCCTACTGACTCCTATTAGTTCCTTTGCTTTCTTCTTCTAGTCTCTTAAATTAGAAATCCTTTTCCCCATCATCATCAGATTCCTTTTACAAACTCATTTATATTCATTTACTACCTGTTTTTTCCCCTCACCTACTTTTTAGAAACTTCCTGTAGTCTTGGTTTCTCTACCAAAATTAATTTCATTATCACATAATCAAGTGTCACAAGGAGGGCTATGCATGGATGGCACAAGATGAACATAATTGTTTTTGCTTCTCTATCATACTTTCCCTGACATCAGATTTAAATATTCAGCTCAGACTCAACAGTCTTTTCTTCCCACATGCTCCCCAAACAATCGTTGTCAAAGTCAATGTTTCATGTGTTTTCTTCCTCAGCGCCATCTCAGACTATTTTCTCCTCCTCTTCTATTAAACCTCAAAATCTTTGGTTTTATGCAAGGTTTTGGTCACAGAGCACCCTCTCTTCTCTATTTGTATTGCTGACTTTGTTAATATTAAATAGTCCCCTGGTTATGAGTGTATTTATAAATAGATGCCTGTCAAACTTATGTCTCTAGTCTCTATTGCGCCTTTGAGCCCCAGCCTTATAACTCTAAATACTAGCTTGACATCGCCACTTCAGTTTCTGAGATAAAACAAAATTATCCAAGCCCCCCAAATAATTCTCAAGTATTCCTCAAATCTGTCCTATCACCAGTGTCCTCAATCTTATCCACCCAGGTTGTTTAAGCAAAACTCCTTGATTCTTCCTCCTTCATCATCCCTCCAATTCAACGTCACATACATTTCTCCAAATTTCTGACTTCTTTCCATCCCCGCTGCTTCCACTCAAGCCCAAACCACATTATTATGTCTTGCTTGGACTACTGTAGTTTCCTTCTAAACAAGCTCCAGGCTTTTACTCTTTCCCTCTCAGGTTGGTTCTCTATAAAGCATCCAGAGCAATCACTTAAGGACATGATCCTGCTACTTGATTATTTAACCCTCCAATGACTTTCATTTACACTTAGGAAAATAATCCAAACTTTCTAGCAAAGCCTGTGAGGTCTTACAAGAGCTGGCTCACTTCTTTGATCTTATATCAAAACCCCTCTACACCTCCATTCACGGGTCTAAACTAATTGGACTTTTTTCCTTCAAACACACCCAGCTTAGTCCACCTCTAGGCCTTTGTACTGGATATGCTCTCTTCCTGCACACTTTTTCCCACCTACTCTAGCTATGGCTTGTTCTATTTTATCACTTAGGTCTTTATGTCTCCTTCTAAATGCCTTCACAAGTCATCTCATGGAAACCAGAATACCTACTCTACTCATGCACTCCAAATTTATATTATTACATGAATATCCGTTGCTAAATGAAATTATCTTTTAAATTTACTTAGCTTAAAAAAGCTCTATATCAGCCACTACCAGACTGTAGCATTAATAAAATCTAAAGTTTTTGGGGTCAAGAATCTTATCTTTCCCACTTGTAGCTCTATGCCTAGTATCTAGCAGAATGGGCTCTGACTCACAGTAGGAACTCAACATACATTGTCCGTCAGTGAATGAAATAGTCACTGTAATATTTTTATACTTACCTATCTTCTTCAGTAGACAAAAGCTACTTGAGAATGAGTACTATATTTGCAGTGGCACCTGGTATATGATAAATATGCAATAAATTAAAAAAATTCATTACAGAGAGTCAGAGAAGGCTTCCAAAGGAGAGAAACATTGGGGTTGTTTCTAAGAGGATGAGTAGGATTTTGTCAGAAGAGAAAATGGAAAATAAAAACGTGTGAAGACTTGAAAGAACACAGCATTGGGGGAATAATTAAGGCATTTAGAGTGTTTGGGGATTTGTAATAAATACCTGATATTTCTTTGAACCACCTCTCCATTGTTAATTCTACTGCTCAAGTATATGCATTCTTTCTTTATTGTCTACGCTGACTGCCAAACACCCATTTAAAATCTTTCCTAGCCTCTAGTCTCTTTCTGCTCTAATCTGTCGGACTCGATACTGCCAGACAAATAAGCCTAAAGTGAAATTCTGATCATGTGCTTTCCCGTCCCCAACTGAAGACCCTCCGAGGGCTCCCCAGTGCTAGCTAAAACATGTCCAATTCCCTTAATCCACTGACGGCTCTCCAATAGTTCTGCCAAGCTGGTTTCCCAGGCTTACCTCCCATTCTTCCTTTTCTTGTACTCTATACTAAAGCCAAAACTGAGTATTTGCATATCACTGTATATTTCTAGCTATTTCCAAACTCAGTGTCTCTGCTAGACTTTTCCCTGTGTGCAATGCCCTTTCTACCAACTATTCAGGCTACAACAACTTCCAAGTTTCACATGCCAACATCAAGATGCTTGCTTTGAACTATCCAGGCAGAATTAGCTCTTCCCATGTAACTCTCCTAAGTGGGCAAGTGATTATTTCTAACTCATAATTTCAGTAAACCATTCTTAAGTTTTCCATTTTATATGGTTTATTACCCTATTGAATATAACTATTATTCTTTATAATGTAATTCTTGTCCTCCGCGTAAGTACTCAGTGGTTATTTTCTAATAAAGAATGAGTTGTATAAGGGTATGGAGTATACAGACACTTCTA
Source organism: Vicugna pacos (assembly GCF_048564905.1). Lineage (NCBI taxonomy): Eukaryota > Metazoa > Chordata > Mammalia > Artiodactyla > Camelidae > Vicugna > Vicugna pacos. Next base: position 9,454,820 of record NC_132999.1, on the reverse strand, counting down.
TATTGCTAAATCTAAAACAAAGCAATAACATTATACACGAATGCAAAGTCACAGACTTTGGTCAAAGACACTGTAGGGGAGAAGGAATAAGGAAAAGAAAGAGACGAATTAAAGATTTTCTTCTCAAGCTCTGGCTGTGTGCTGCCTGCTATGATCAATGCTTTCCCTGCAGTTCTCAGAAAAACTCACTCAAGCAAGTGCCTTTCTGGTCCCTGTATTCCAAAAGAGGAAATAAGGCTCCAAGTCGCTAAGTAACACACAACAGGAAACTGTCATAGCCAAGAATTAAAACAATTTCTATCTACCTTCAAAACTTTGAACAACCAGAACACTGAAGAACTTACGCAGATTCCCCAGACACCCCAAGACCTGAGCGCCAGATGTTTTAATGTCAGAGTGTATTCCATAGCATAGCATAGCATAGCATGTCGGTAGCAGAATCTGGACTCGAGGCTGAGTCTTCAACGTGTCAGTATTGAATGCCTTTCACCGTAGTGTGCTGACTGCATTTTATAACTGTCATATGTTCTTAAACTACAATCAAATGAAAGTGTTATTCTTCATGATTCAGTGTACCATCCATTGACTAACTTACAAATTTTTTTAACCTGAGAAATATAATTGTATCTAAGAACAAGAACAACTGTCTAGAAAGTATATTTTTCCAATATTAGATTTTTTATTTAGACTAGATATTAAGTGTCCTGCCCCAATCCATGACATATCTGAGTATTACTGAACAAAGATCTGTTATGCTTTTGGCTTGAGTAATGACAGTTCATATTGGAAAATAATGTCAACTTTCTTAACATTACCATGGGCAGAATTCTTAATTAACCTGCTTGTGCTGTCAATAACGTAGAATGATCTTCTTTGGGAATGAGAGTTATATAATGAACTCTGGATATTTCGTTGCTGATAAAATTGGGGGGAGCAGATATGTCACTGAGGGGAGGACAGTATTCTTAGGAAGGGGGTCATCAAAAATGAAGTGACTCCCTTGTGACAAAGGCAGTGCTGGGGCAGACAGCACACCTTGCAGCCGTCTAGTTTCACTGTTTCTATTTCAGGCACTTAAGTGTCTCAGACGCTGTGACCCAAGCTTGCCCCTGAATCTGTCATACTCTCTGTTCTGCTCCTAAGAGTTCTGTAAAATAAAACTAATCTCAGTACTGATTTTAAGGAAGCCTGGCATTGAGGTTCAACAGAGGCGGCTAGCTGGCTTCTTGTTCAACATTTTCAATAAACAATGAAAGTACAGAGTAAAGGATCAAAATAATTAAAATTTCCCTACTATATTAGTGTATAAAATGATAGACAAAATTCTCTATCTTTCAACTCTCAGTCTCTTAGTTTCTTTTTCACTTGTATCAAGGATTTGATGAGTGTGTATTCTATCTGCAGTTTTTAATGGTGTGTTTCATTGGCATGCTTTTAACTGTTATTTATTCTCTCATGTACTTAAAAAAAAAGTCATCCATTCATAACAATGTCAGGGAGCTTCCTGCAAATGTTTCACCCAATGGTATTTTAACATTATTTTGTGTGCATTATTACATTTAATCCTCATGAAAGTACCAAGAGATTATTATTTCCATTTTTAGATGTAAAGAAATTGAAACTCAAAAAAAAAAAAAAAGTAACTTGTCCAAGGTCACACAAGTGGGACTGTGTTGGAGGAGCCAGAAATCAAATCTAAGCCTGTCTCTCAAGCTGAAAGATGCTCAGATATACTGCACTATATCATATTGCCTTTATGCAGCCTCACGAACTTAAATTATAGTGATTCTTGGATTTCGACCAGAACTTCAACTTCATATCCATCAACTGAACTGTTTACCTACAAATTTACATACAAATGTGCTTTTAGCCCATTCTGCATACCAGATTAAACAAATAAGAGGCAGGATGCCCAGTTAAACTTTATTTGCAAATAAACATTGGATGTTTTTAAAATATAAGTATGCTCCTTACAAAGGGTAATAGCGGACACTCGTAGGGTGGCTCCCATGCAATATTTAGGACCTACTTATACTAAAAAGATATCCATTGTTTACCTGACATTACAACTTACCTGGATGTCCTATATTCTGGGGGGGTACCCTTACCCATTCCAGCTCTTCTTTTGCGTCACTGTGTTTTGCTGTTTAACACAGAAGCCCCAAATTCCCTTTCCCGCCAAGATACCTTTAACTTGTGCCTTGTATGACCTCAACTTCACCTGCTCTTTTCCTGGGCTACATTATTGTCTGTTTTGGAAAAACCTGGCGTTAGAAGACCTGTGCTGCATTACAATTTTAAAAGATGTGCAGAGTAAGGGATGTCATTTAGTGAAGACAGCTGACTGTAACTGCTGTCACCATGGCATTCTAGTCTTATTCCCCCGTTTGTCCAAGTCCAGGTCTTGAGTCCATTTGGTGTCTATGCAACCTTTTACAAAAGACCGAAAAATTGTTATAAAATAGAATGCAAATTTGTTAATTTGTCTCAAGAACCCCCTGGCTTCTCAATCTCACTAGGAGGCACATTTTCTCGGGAATAAAGGAGCATGATAAAATGAAAGACGTGCCATTTCTTTGAGCTCTTAGTTCTAATCTGCAAAATGGATTTCATAAGTACCAACCTCATGGGGTGGCTAAGAGGACTTGAGAAATGCATAGGTAAGGTTACTGATGTACGCATTAGCATTAGTTAAAGGAAACAATAATACTTTAGCATGTTGACTAGTGAACACAGAATGAGAGTGCCAAACATTGGATAAACCCATTTTGCTAAGGTTGGTGGTAATTGAAACTCTTAAATAAGAGATTGTATTTGCTTGATAAATGTAATATCCTTGTTTCTGAGTTAGAGGTCCTTCTTACATACTGGATACCTGAAAAGGCCTTGCCAATGTGTGCCTTCTCTTAATCGCTCTTTTCTGTGCTTCTGTTACTTGTCAACATCTCTTTGACTAAAAAATAAACATTCCTTTAAAGTCATAAATACATTCAATCACCTATGGAGCTATTGATTATAGTAACACATTGAATGAAACTGAATGAAAGACATTCTCTTCAAGCTGGGGGCTTTCTGTATATTTTCATTGATTTATTGACTATTGGCTTGATGACAACTCAGTTTTATACATCAGTCTTTGAGTACAGATCATCACCCCCATATTCGACCTAGAGTTTCCTGTGTTGGATCTGCTGCTTATTTGTTGTTCCATCTTTGACAAAGCACTTAGCCTCCTCACTACTTTAGTTTCTTCATCTGTAAAATGGGAATAGTAAAAATTCGTAAGTCTATTATAATAATCTGTTCTTTGGCAAAAATAATTTTAAACATAAAACAGTTCTATGAAACTATCACAAACTAGAACTACCTAAGGTATACATTTATATTTGAGACTGAAATAATATTCCTTAGTTCTCTGAGTTATTGGTTCTTTATATTCTTTAGTCTCAGAAGTTATGTCAATGTCCTCACTGCCTGTATCAGATTCTTATGTCTGCTTAACAAGTTACCACAAACTTAGCCACTTAACACAAATTTATTATTTTATAGTCCTGGAGGTCAGAAGTCCCCAGTGGATCTCACTGGGCTAAAATCATGGTGTTTTGAGGCCATCCCCATTCCTTAGCTCATGACCCTTTCCTCTATCTTAAAAAGCAAAAACATTGCACAAAACAGGACATTGCATAGAACGGGACATTGCATATTCTGACAGTGTAATAATCACATCTCCCTCCAGCTCTCTCCTGCCTCACTTTTCCATACTTGAGGACCCTTGTGATTACATCGGACCTACCCGGATAGTTCAGGATACTTCCCTTATTTAAGTTTAGCTGATTAACAACCTTAAATCCATTTGCAACCTAAATCCCAATGCCACGTGTTCTAAGACATTTACAGCATTAGGATGTGGGCATTAAGGCGGTGGGTGGGCAGTATTCTACTTGTCACACAGCCCTTCAAGTTAACTTTACAGAGTGGCACCTTATTATTTTCTGCATAGTGAGCTTGCCCCATATTGTATATCACTTAAAGTCTAAGGTATCAATTAATATATCTGAAAATTAAGAGTTCTATCCAGTTCACTTATTGAAGAGCCACTGTTCATTCATGAGACAACTATGTATCAAGCGCCTGTCCATTATCAAGTGTCTTCTACTGTTTTAGACATTGGGATTATAGAAACAAATGCATCAACATAAACCCCAGATTTTATGGCACTTAAATTTCCCTGGGGCAAAATAGAAAATAAATAGAGTAATAAATAAAATAGATAATTTCAGATAATTGTAAGTGTTCTGAAGAAAGTAACGTAAAGTCATGGAATAGAGGGTGATAGCCGGGGTTGCTACTTTAGCACTCTCCCTGAAGGGAAAGAATTTCAGGTGAGAGCAGAAAGGATGTAACTTTGCTGAGATAGAAGAAAAGCGTTCAAGACAAGTGGAACAGTGAGAAGAGAACAAGATGTTTTTGTAACAGAGGCACAAAGATGGCTACAGTATCCCAAGTCCAGAGAATAAGAGGAAGAGTGGTGAGAAAAGATACTGAAGAGACAAGAAGGGGAGAAAGGTCAAGAAGGGTTGGCTTTATAGATCCTGATAAAGAATATGGATTTTAATCTCATTGCAGTAGATACTTCCTGAAGCATCAAAGCAAATTTGTGTTTCACAAGGGCACACTGTCCGCTGCGTGGAGAAAGGATTATGAGGGCAAACAATGGAAGGCTCTTTTTAGGTCAGGTAGACAGCATGGTGGCCGTGGTTGGCAACACTGGGGATGTTGAGAGTGGTCAGACTTGATACATATTTTGGTGACCTCTAATGAATAGGATGTAGGGTGAGAACAGACTCTAAAGCAGGTGGGTGGATGCTGGTGTCATTATCCATACGAGGAAGCAGGTGTGAGAAGGGTAAGTGAGGTGTGGGGAGAGTGTCACATGGTAGATGCTAAACCAGGCTTTGGAGCCTCAAGATATGGTCTAGGTCCTAAAGTGTTTAATAATCTTACACCGTGGGGAATTCCAAGTCCGTCAAATATTGCAAGGGGCTAGTCCTTAAAAATTACCTGCTCCATCCATCTCTTTTGAGGAAATGAAGGGGAAGTTGGGACTCACAGTTGCATTTCTGATGAGTGGAAGAGTAAAATCAAGCCAACCTGGCTCCACCTTGGTGGCAATGTGCCCCCAAATTCCCTCTATAACAGACACAGGCAGCGCCTGGAAAGCAGCCCTCTGGCCTTGACTTCTAAATGCCAACATCTCTTCTCCTGAGATGGTGTTTCTGCACTGATACAGCCCGCCTCCACTCTGTGCGTTATTCAACCAGTGACTATAGGATGTAACTGTTACTGAACCAGACCTGGGTCTGCTTGCCCGTGCACAGTAAAGCCAGTCTCACGACACAGGGGCGGGGTGAAGGAAGGCGTTTATTACAAAGCGCCAGACAAAGAGCCCAGCACCGCTGTGCTCATGAAGCCTGAACTCCCTGACGGCTTTTAGGAAAGTATTTTTAAAGGCGCGGTGAGGGAGGTGGGTGGCAGGGTAGGTGATCAGCTCCTGCGCAGTTCTCTGATTGGCTGATGAGGAGGTAACAGGGCGGTGTCACAGGGGGTAGCATTATCAATTCTTAGGCTCCAGTGAGTCTGGGGGCTACGTGCTCACGGCCATCAAGCAGCTAACATCTTCCACTTGGTGGGAATTTTCACATCTGTGAAACAGCTCAGGAAATGTGCAGCAGATACCGTTATCCATGCACCTCAGGGAGGACTGACAGCAGAGGATGTGGAGGAGGGGTCGACCCCCAGGAAGGTCCCATGGGGTCCTGCTTGGTTCTGTAACTAACCCGTGGGCCACACCCCTCCCACAGGATAACGTGGAGGTATTGTTTTGCCCCGTTTGTCAGAGCTCCCCTGTGGGGCTCAGCACCAGTAGCCACTGAAGCAGCTGGTTTAGTAACCCACCCCCTTGGTGGCTGCCTTCTTTTTTCTGTAACTCTGTTTCTCTCCCCCGTCCACATTCCTGGCCCTTCCCAAATAAAACACCTGCCCTGGAATCCTCCCTCCAGGCACCCGACTCCAGGAAAACCAAATTGAGACCCTCTCTTTGCCTGTGACTGCTTTTATAAGGCTGAGCCGCTCAGCCGACTGTTCTAAACTTGGCACCTGAACCACCGGGGGATCCTGAAAAATAAAGGATGCTATCACGTTCTACTTTAACGGCCGTCCTTACAAAATACCATATTATGGCTTCTACTTATCCTGCTGGTGTCTTTCTTCTCCTCTTCCTCTCAAAAGACATCAGGAAATAAAAAGGAAATGTCTTCTTATACTGTTAATAAGTAGAGTACTTTCAGAAGCCAGGGTCATGAATGAGCTAATCTAATGCATTGTAAGGCTCTACTTCCAGAAGGGAGAAGTAGTAATTTTCTCAGCAAATTCAGAAGCATCTTGGTTATGTAAAATGTCAGATCTGCCTGTGGACTTCCCCACATCATCTCTATATTTTACATTCTCTTGAGCGTAGATCTGATATTTTCTTAAATTGCTCTTGCTAGTTATCTTTTATAAAATATGAACTTTTACTGAGATGAACTCTTTCTTAAATTCTTTAAAATCTTTTTCTTTCCCCCGTGTCTCAAATTTAAATGGAGAGAAAGTATTATCTTTAGGTTGTGGATGCCAATTCTTTATCTCTCAGCACTGACATGTGCCATAATTCAATCTCTGTGTCCTGTTGCTGTTCATAAACCAACAAGCTCTGGTGGTTTATGTCATCAGCAGAAAACCTGAAAGTGAATTATAGCCTTGCATTCAATCTCTATGTTCTGTGCAGAAATAGCCAGTTTTTCAGAATGTGCAATTTAGAGACTTGGGAGCAAGAGACTTATAAAGTGTATTTCTTGTAGTCTGTGCCAAAGTCAAAGCTATGAGCATTCAAAGTAAAAGATTGATATAAAATTGGTTCAAAATACACCTATAGCTTTATGGGCAGCAGAATGTTTTCATTAATATTTGGAAAACTTGAGAGAGGGCTACATTCCACTTATTTCTAAACTTCTAGAGAGTTTCTGAAAAAACAAAAACAATTCGAATTTCATCAACACTGAATTAGGATAATAACTTGAACATAGTGACTCACGGACAGTAGAGGATCCTTTTACTTTATGTGTTAGCATTTATTTATCTGTGTGAAATGGTCAAGTAAACATCTACAAAAATGACTATACAAAGAACTAATTAGAACACACACAATGTCTTTTAAAGAGTTAAGTACATTGCAAAGAAGGAAAGTTTGTTGAAGTAATTATTTTAAATACACTTTTTATTTGTATTAATCACACCTATAATATTGAATGCTTTTCAATGCACAAACCCATATCTCAACATATAAAGAGTAAGTCCTTCTTCTAAATAGGTTGGAAAGTAAAGTGGAATTGTGTTGGGGTCTGATCAAGAGCTCATTTGAGAGAAACTTTCTAGATCAAAAAATAATTGTTGCATCAGACTTTAGATATTTGAAAACAGTGCTTTATAAGGAAAAGTGTAGCAGTTTTAGATAAATGGCTACATTGAAAGTAAAAATGTGTGTTAGTACTCATATTTTGAAAAACTGTACAGTGCCTTTCTTGACCACCATTCAGTACTAAATATGGCATTAATATATACCACACGTGATTCTAAGTGCTATCAATGCTGAACAGTGCCAGCAGTAAACAGACTAGATATCTCTGTCTTCAATAAGCTTCCATTATAATGGGGGAAGAGAGACAATAAATAACAATTATTATTTACTGTTTCAGGTCAGGTTCAGTCTTATGAAGAAAGAAAAAAAAAACATGGTATTAGGGAATTAAAGAAAGAATAAGAGGTGACATTTTACATAGGACTGTCAAGGAAGGGTCTCAGTCAGGTAAGGTGACTGACATGTGAAAATATATAAGTAAATTGATGGAAGAAGCTACCAGAAAAATAGCAGGATAAAATGGCAGAGTAAGAGAGGGCTTGTTTGCCATGGGAAAAAGTTTGGCTTTGAATCTAGGTGAAGCAAAAAATCAACAAAGGTAGAGAAGAAGTGATCTGAAGATGGCTGGCAATCTGTTTTGTTGAGAAGAGACTGGACGGTAGATAAAGATGAAAGCATGGAAGCTGGCTAGAAAGTTATTGGAGAATTTTCGGTCAAGATACCATGACCTATGCCAAGGCAGCGTAGGCGGAGGTGGTGACTAGTTTCTGGGTAGGTTTTGGAAAGTAGCAGCAAAAGAAATTCTGATCACGTGGATGTCGGTTGTGAAGTAAAGGAATCAATGATGATTCCAAGGTAGAGAATTTACTTCTTCAAGCCTCATTTGTTGGGGAATAAATGAGGGAAAAATAGACACTGGTCTGACTGACAAAGACAATGATTTTGAGAACATGTCACACAGATTGAACACGTTGGAGGGGGCTGTCACATCAAATAGTTTATATATATATATATAGTTTTAGATATATATCTTTGTCAAGAGGGGTGGTTTAGGAAATTTACTGGCAATCTTAATTTATTAATAAAATTATGTGATCCCGTGCACTTACCCCATCAGCAAATAGCTCTAAAGGTTAACATGTTTCGGCGAACAGAATCCTATGTGGGTAGCCCTTGTTAGAGATGCAGGAACGATGCTATAGATGCAGGAATCATGTCTAATGGTTTAAAAAATAAGCCACAGACAAGGAGCAGTCTCATGACCCTTATTTCTAATACTCAGTGGTACCTGCGACTTCATTTCTCAGCCTCCCAGACCTGATGTGCTCTTTCCTCTTCCCAGCCATCGGGTTTTGAAGGAAGTCCTCCACGGCTTACGACAGTTCCGCTTTCCATTCAGTGAGTCTCACTATCCGTCACAACGTCCGAGGCACATCATGGGTACTCATTCAGCTTTGGCTAAATTAAAATAGATGTCTTGCTCTTCTAAGAATTCTGACATCAGAAAAAATATATTAAAACTCAGTGGTAGAAGTTCCTTGATAAACCAGTTTTATTGACTTTTTCTTCATATAATCTCTCTCTTTGGTCTGACATTCTTCACTACACACAGTTTCCTCATTGATTATTAACATAAAATTGTCTTCCAGTCCATTGTTATAATAATCTAGTTACAGGTTTTCCCAACTGAGGGAGTGATGCTTTTTGGGGAAAAATGCAGGCTGTTGGAAACCTTGTTCTGCTAGAGTAAGATCACGGGCAAGTAACTGAGCCTGAATCAGCCTAGCTCCCTCCAAAAGGGTGGAAAACCTGTAGTATCAAAGGGACACTGACTTATTTTGAAGGGTTTTGGTATTAGAATAAAGCCACAGAATTATCTAACACATTAGAGGGAAAAATAAATGAGAGTTGTCTTCTTAAGGTATAATTTATATACTAATGCTGTAGCTCTGTAGTCACACAATATATTACTAGTCTGAATATGATTAGTTTTAGAGCATCCTACAGGGAGAAGCTGAAGGTCAAGGGAAAAAAAGGCGGTTACCTCCTGCTCCCGTCACCATTTTCTGTGTTGTCTCCAAGTACGTGGTGCTGCATCTTAGGGCCTTTTCCAGAAGAAGCTATAGTATCGAATTATAGATCACTCCCCTGTATACAGGATGCCTAAAAATTGCTATTCAGTACATTTCTTTGGAGAGAGAAAGGGTGCAAGTTCAGCTGAGGTATTGATTTTGTTGAAAGGAGGGGAAACCTTACCTGAGCATTTCTATATATAAAAGGCTTCCTCATTATAGACCTATTTTTAGTCATATGATTAGAAACAGGACATTTAAAAAGTAGAAAAGTTAGGAAAAAAAAGATGCGATGGTGAGATAATGACAAGATGTGCAGACAAGCAACATGTGCCTTTAGCACGGGTATTTAAGGCATATGTCCTGGGGATCTTGCATCTTCCAGTGCAGTCTGCTCAGATTAGCATCCGGGATACCATGGCACTATGACCCTGGCAGATACCGCTAAAAGCAGTTGTTACACTGAGCCAAGCAAGGACAGGGTTCAAAGATGGAGAGACCCTTATTATTTGCAGAGAAGTGAGGGAAAAAAATAGAAACTAACCCATGACCTATATGCAACTTCATTAAAATTTAATTTTATTTACTCAAGATTCCCTGACACGTCTGAAAAACTAGAAGGGAAGCTCACATTGAAAAGAAGAGTCACTAGGTTAAAAAGTTAGAGTCCAAAACTGGGAATAGTGAAGGGTGGAAAACCTGTAGCAAGCTTATCTAGGTTTAAGGCACACTTTGAGCATGCTAATTCTCACTAGTTTGTCTAGGTGTGAGTTTTGGGTGTGCAGAAGTGCACAGTTGAAACTCAGTGTCTTAGTCTGCTCAGGCTGCTTTAACAAAAGAAAAGAAAAGAACAAAACATGAACTGGATGGCTTAAACAATAGACATTGTTTTTCATAGTTCTGGAGCCTGAAATGTCTAAGATGAAGGTGTTGGTTGATTTGGCTCTGGTGAGATCTCTCTTCCTCTGCTGTAGATGGTGGTTCCCTTCATGTATCCTCATGTGATGGAGAGAAACAGAGGGCAAGCTCTCTGGTCTCTTCTTATAAGGGCACTAATTCCATCATGAGGAACCCACCCCCATGACCTCATTTAAAACTAATTACTTCCCAAAGGCCCCAGCTCCTGATTAGATCCTATGTGGGTGGCCAGTAAGGACTTCAACATATGAATTTGGGTGGATGCAAACATCTAGTTCATCACGCTTGGTAATCACCACACACCTTAAATATTATTTGGAAATAACAGTTTATCATCTGGGCACTAGATTGAATTTTGGCACGCCACAAACACAAAAAGGAAACAGTGTGTAACACTGCTCTTACAATTCTGCTGCAGACTCAAATGACAACAGCAACAAAAGAAAGAGCAAATTACTCTTACTGACAACAATACATTATTTAAGTTTATATACAACAACTGGAAAAGTGTATAGGTGAATCTATACCATCACTCTATACATAACAAATATAATTTAAAATAAAATGTATATTAATCATTATTCCTTCTCTGAATTTCTCAACTACCTTAAGCAGCTGAAATCTTCCTTCAAACTCTGCATCTGTGCAGCTAGACAACTTTGGATACAAGCCATGGTTAGGATTTTGCCCTGCACGCAAGTTCCTGTGAGACACCAGATCTACAAAATGCTTTCCAGAGGGTTGTGCACACAACAAAACAGGGAGGAATGCTCTAACTCACTCATGCCAGGGAAAGGCCAGGGCCAGTCATTTCCGAAGGGCAATGGCATATTCCTGCCTGTCATAACCTTTCCACTTTTTATTTATGCCCTTATTTACATTAATTTTTTTTTCATCTAATGGCCCTATGCTTTCTTCATAATTCAGTTCAAATAGCAAGCCCTGTGAAATCTCCCCCTGATCTCTGAGGCAGAGGAAGTCAGAGACTGGCCAGTTCTTACCTGATATTCATTAGTGCACTTACCTTTGCATACTCAACATTTTCTCTTACTCCCCAGACCACAAGTCCTCAAAAAGCAGGAGGTGTATCTTACTCAGCTTTGTTCTTCTTGGGCTGTCTCCAGCCCTGTGCCGAGTGCAGAGTAGATCCCAAATGAATCACTGTTGAACAATGAAGAGGACGGATGAAAGTATAAATATAAAGAATTTTATGCAAAGAACTCTTACCATTTTTGCTACCAATAACTTAGGTTTTAAAGTATAAAAAATAAATACATCAGGTATGGTGTATTTTCATTTTCATAAATAAGAGTACAGATTATTAAAGATAAAAGTTTAAAAGCCATCTGTATAATGGCCAATGCTAATTCTTTTTGAGACAAATTTAACTTCAGGCATATGGTCACTTAACTGGAATATGAATTGTGAACTGTATCCTAGGGGATAAACTTGACCAGTTTTATGTTGATGTTGCTCAGTAAAACACTATTAACACAACCTTTGACCAATTCTATGTAAAAAAATAAAATTATAAAAACAATAGCCCCTCCAAAAGTCAAAACACACGAAATAGAGTATTTGCCAAAGCAAAACAAAGAAACAGAAACTTTACGATGAAGAGTTTGGTGGTGAAGTCAGCACGAGCTTAAAGGATGGGAGGTAATGAACAGTTGATAAAGGTTTGATAAAGATTCAAAGCTTATGTTGATTTTGAGAATGAAGGCTTAGTGTTTCCATTATTGAACATTTTTTTCTGCAGCTTTCTTCAGCAGATATTAAGCTTGTAAAGAGCAAACGCTTTCAGGAATCAAGTCTTTAAGAGCAGCAATAATAGCATTTGGGAAATTTATTAAAATACAAAAGGATCAAAAGTCTGTAAAGAACTAATCTGTGTGGTGATCTTGCGTTCTCTTTGTACAACTAAATTGAGTCCAAAGCATTAAACTAAAACTGTGGAGCTGTAATTACACAACTAACTAGCCGCCTGAATTCAGACAGTGTCAAGTGAATTGGGTCAGATTGGAATGAAGTCAAATATTTTTATTTTATTTATTTAAAATTTTTTTTTATTGAGTTATAGTCATTTTACAATGTTGTGTCAAATTCCAGTGTTGAGCATAATTTTTCAGTTATACATGAACATACATATATTCATTCTTTTTTGCTGTGAGCTACCACAAGAGCTTGTGTATATTTCCCCGTGCTGTACAGTATCATCTTGTTTATCTATTCAACGTATGCCTGTCAGTATCTACAAATTTTGAACTCCCAGTCTATCCCTTCCCACCCACCTCCCAAGTCAAATATTTTTAAATGACGAGCAGAACATTTGCTCGGCCCTGGGACTGGGCTGTGAGCGTGACTATGAACTAGCTGGCACTTTGAATGGCAAAATCTTCAGGGTTTCACACATTTGCTCTTGTGCTACCATTTAAATGTCTTTAAAAACATGCGTGATGAGAGTGCTTACTGTGATAGGAAAACACTGAAGATACAAAAGTCAGATGGATAATTCCTCCTTCTTTCTTTCTTCATCTATTGAATGCAGCAACAGTTAATAAACTTTGCAGTATAGTATAATGTCTAGAATACTTTCTCATATAATGCTTCATTTGCTCTATCTAACAATAGCTGAGGAAATTCAGACTCGGACAACCTGATTTCACCAAGATCTGTTAGCTTGTTAACGGTGGAACCAGGACAAAATTCAAATTTTCTGAATTCAAATTCCTAGATTCTTAAAAGATATTGTGTGCCTATTATATTATGCATTCATAAAGACAGCCAAAATCCACCAATATTTTCTAGAATTCTGAGCCATTGGATATGGTATCAGGAGTGAAAGATAAGTGACCAGAAACATGTTTTCATAGTACAAGCTTAATATGAAGCTCAGATATTTTCTTCTAGGTATGTGTATCTGAAAATATAGGTTGAAAAAAATGTTTGTTTAATATGGGGAAATTTTTAAAGTAAGAGAGTAAAGAAGGCATTAACAAGTCACAGTTTAGCAGTCAACACTTCTGGAAACTGAGAATTCACTGTCTAAAACTTTACATATTTGACCCGTGGTCTTGTGTAGACATACTTCTAAGGATCCAGACTTACACTGCCAGGCATAGCCAAAAATGTATAGTTTGCTAGTTTTTCTATATATATAAATTGTACCTTTCCAATAGGTGTCAGTTTGGGGGCAGACAAAATGTAGTCCCCTGATCAAATCTAATAATGTAATTCAAATAAAGCTTTTTGCTGACAGCAGGAACTCTTCGAGCGCAGTAGCTTGTGACGGGAGCCGAGCACAGAGAGTATGAGACATCTCATGGACTCAGCTAGACTTCCTAGCCCGTGATGCAGAAGAACAAGCAGGAGGCTGTTTGCAGTGGAACTCTGATACAAAGGAGAAATTAGCGAAGTGCCAAGCAGCGTGTAAGACATCAGAGATGAGTTTATTAGAAGGCAGCTTAGGAATTCCTCTTATTCGTGGCTCAGGACTGTAGCTCACTGCTCCCTGTACTGCAAAATATTTGTTTTAGTCAATGAACAGAGCTCACCCACACTTAGAGAAGCTTTTCTGTACTTTGCGGGAGTCCATGTTTTTAGAAAACATTTATCCAAACTTGCTGTTGCAGCTGCATTAGACCCTATCTTGGGAGAAGCAAATCTTAGTGTTTGCTGTTGCTCTGGTTTTTTTTTTTTTTTGTAACTTAAAAATTAATTTTTAACATGCTACGACATATTTAAGGTCGGTACAAGATGTGTTTCAGACATATGAACCAATTTTACATACAATGAGATTAAATAAGGTTTGAGAGAATCTCAGTGAATACAGGCTTGTAGAGGTGGAGGGAGCAGGCTTTTGGTTCCATTTGTGAAAACAGTTGAATGTAAAAGAAAAGGTCCGCCAGGAATCCTAGGGCCCACCAAAGACCACGGTTATGTCTCTTAGTTATACATATATTAACTAATTGAAAAATAGCAGTTTGTCAAACATGAGCAGTGAGTATTGTCTCAGATTGTCCTAAACTCAGAAAATTACTTTGACTAATAAGCAGGATGCAAAACATTTTTCCACACGACAATGCAAATGAACATGTCTGGAGAAGTACTTGATCTTCTTGGGGAGCCATTAGATTCATAACAGAGAATATTATGAGATAGAATAAGAAATATTAGTGTGGGATTTTATGAGCTCCGAATTAGATAGAACCCGATAAAGAGATCTACATAATAAAGGGCAGATGTAGAGAAAAAGAAGGAACGGGCAGGACCTGTAGGGGCTGAGACATAAGAGGGAAAACTTGGTAATTTGCTAAAGACATTGGAGGATGCAAGAGCTGAAATGTAAAGAAAGGGACTTCTGAAGTCTTAACAGACATAATAAAGAATTAGAATATACTTATGTCTGTATATATATTTATAGATATTGGTTTTTTTCATTGGGATGCCAACTTCATTGCCTTCTTCAGCCTCCCTAATATTTCTTTATGCCCTATCTCTCTGAACCTTTCTCACACTTTTTGTTTGATCTTCATTTAGTCGGCAAAACTGTAAAGCATCTACTAACTGCCATATATTGTTCTAGGTACCAGGATTTAAAATAAAAAAAGATTTTGTATCCTCTGTCATCAAAGCATTTAAAAGCTAGTCAGGCAGTGGGAAAGATTAACACAAAACAAAAAGTAATTTTAAATAATGACATGGTGAACATCGTTTTAGACAATTTACTTTTGTGTATGTGTCAAAATTGTATTACAATCCAGCGACAGGGGAAAGACCTTCAATGGGTCAGTTTGAGATTAGATTTACTTTTCTTTAGGAAATACTACAGGAAAGGGGGATGATTATATAACCCTTGCTGTACTACATATAAAAAAAAAAAGAATCTAGTTAAGAATTAGTAAACAGTGCCTTTAAGACTGGTTAAAGGTTGTTAGGCCCCCGTCCCAAGATTAAGAGACCACTGAAGGGCTGGACAGTTGAGTTCTCAGAAGTGGTCTTAATCTCATTAAAATTCATTTGAAAATTAATTAAGCTTTTTGTCAGGGATAATCATTTTTTCCAAAAAAAGATTTGGAAATTACAATTTGAACAAAGTTTCCGTCCTCGTCCATACTTGGGTCAATTTTTCTCTTTTCACGTAAGTTTGTGACAAGTAGAATCGAAGTCTGAATAAGGAATTACTAATTGCCTATTAAAAAGGAAGATATGAGGGCCAATAAATCTCAGTCAAAAATTACTGCTGAGATAAAAGGATTTTTCAGCAGTGGAAAAGGAATATCTGCCATAACTTGAATCCTTGATAAACTGAAACAAATACATGGGCCAGTGGCTTACTGCTCAAAGCAATTTGAAAGTTTTGGTTTGACTGAACTCTATGGAATGAGATGCTGAGAACTGAAAATAGGTCCTATCCTATAAACATGCACGTTTGATGCAGGGTACCATGAGTACTAAGCTCACTTAGACATAGATGAGCTCTTTCTCTTCAGCTTGGTTAAGGACAGCACAGAAAACCAGGGTCTCTCTGAGTGTACACAAAGGAAAAGTGTTAAAATATACATCTTTTAAACTCTAAAGTGAGAGTGTGTACATAAGAAATCTTTTTCTTCTTTCTTCCTTCCTTCCTTCCTTCATTCTTTCCTTCCTTTCTTCCTTTTCTTTTTCTTTTTTTCTTCTTTTTGCCTTTCTTTCTTTGGAGCCATGGACCACTGAGATACAAGTCACTTCCTTAAAACTGAAAATACACAGTTGAGTCAAGCGATCATACAAGTGGTCCAGGGCTAGTAAGGAGATTTCCTAAAATATGGAGTTAAGTGCCCCTTAATGGAAGGATGGAAATTAGGAAATGAGAAGAGGGTTGGGGTGTAGAACTTCTGTGGAAATTATTAGTGAATTCCATCTCCTGCTTAAAAAACTGTTGAAAGCAGACACTTGTATATGTTTCTGCTTACAATTATAAAGGCTAAAGACTAAGAATTTTATAAAATGTCTTAACCTTTGTAACGTCTTCATGTTTGTTATTATCTGTTTGATTTTCGGTATTGATTAGCAGTAAAAGCTTCGGCAGACAGCATTAACTAAAGAATAATATAAAAAGTTAAAATATTATCGAATAGTTGTCTTTCAGGCAGTATCTTATTTAATCCTGAAAGCTACATCATTAGGCACATACTATTTCTAGGAGAAATCCATGTGATTATGAAAAATTAAGTAACTTGCTCAAAGTCACAGACAATGGTTGACCTTGATGCAAACAGAGGTTCTTTTTTGGTTAACTCCAAAGTCTAGGCTGTTAGTCTTATGGTTTCTCTACAAACCTTGGACCCTGAGCTTAAATCCTACCCTGGCCATTTTTTAATTTAATAATTAATTACATATATAAATTATTTAGCTTCTCTGAGCTATACTTTCTATTATGAGATGCACCCAATTTGAGGTGTCATTTATTCAAAGCACCTGAATCTGTCCTGGGCATCAAATGATACAGGTTTCTTTCTCTTGCTAAAAATTGTATCACTCAGAGGAGCAAAGAAGAGGCGAGCTAGGGAGACAGCACCCCCACCACTTGGAAGCCAGCTATAAGGGTAAAATTCCAACACAGTGTGTTGACTTATCAGGAGAAGACAGTCATCTGGTAAAGAGCTCGAGCTTGAGAAGCGGCTGTGAAACTACATAGCAGAACAGCAGGTGGGGTCCTTCTCAACGCAGATGATCTCACAATGGCCCTCGGTCTTCTTGGCTTTGCGCTGTTCCCTGGCGTCAGCTACAGCACTTCCTGTGCTTGCTGAGAGGTGTGAGGATTCACTCTAAATCAGGAGGAGGTAGTTACGGGTTTTATATTGTCCTTTGGTTTTCAGACTAAACACTCCCTGTACAGAGCAGAATTGTAACTCCAGAAGTGTTTCCCTGGTAATACGGATACATTATTCTGAGAGGATAAACAGAAAAGCCCAGTGTATCCTCAGGGAGGAAAACTGAAGAGATCTAGATCAAGCCACGGCAGTTAGCCTTCTCCTCTCTTTTCAGGAAATACGTGGTAGATGCTCATTAAATTTTTATTACATTGAATTGAGAATCATGTTGCGACCACTATGGTCTTTTCAATGATCCATGTAAGATAATTGAATGGATGACAGAGGTCAGGAGAGAGCTCGGTTGCATCTAACAAAGTGCTGCATAAGTGGGAGTGGCTATTGATCAATTATTTAAACCATCATTTTTTTTACTGCTAATCATATCTAAGTACTGAAGATACAAAGATTAATAAAGTCTTAATCCTAAAATGAATAAACCTTATGGGGAAGAAAGTGCCAGAAAAAAAATTATCTTGGAAATGGGCAAACAGTTATCAACAAGAAATTGACTTAGAAATGGCAAATGAGGTTCCTGGGTGTCCTTTCAGTGACATGGTAAATGTTGTTCCCTGGACCCTCTGAGGATTATGTGATTCTATAAGGCTGTGCACTTTTGATTGTCTTTTATATTAACTGTGCTTTTTACAACTGTATAGAGATGGAAGTTATGCTGTAGAAAACTGATAACAATGTTAATGTTTCTTGTCCATAGGAATGCAAATGAATTTTGTCCAGTCGTGAAAAAAAAAAACCCATAACACATTTTCATTTGAACCAGTTTTAACATCTTTCATGCTTCCTCACTAATTAATGAGTGCTAAAGAAAATATTTGCTAAGGGCTCATTCTATGTTTGATTAGAACCATGATTTTACAATCTCGAAAATATTACTTTCACAGAAGGTACCTAATGCTTCTTAGGTGCCTGCTTTGAAACTGGGCAATGTTACTGATGTGGACTCCTTGAAATATTCAAAACAGCTCTACAAGGTAGGAGATTTCCATATAGAGTCTTTGCATACTGATGTAAAGCAAAAATGTATTCAATGACATTTGTTAAAGAAGAGTAAGGCAGACTTTATTCAGAACCATCACAGTAAGTGTAGGGACTGTTGCAGTGGGGTTTTGCAATAGGAAGAGAGATTAGTCTCAATTCCAAATACAACAAGGAAAAGCGAGAATTTATAACCAAGGAGTAAGGTGAGGAGCAGTGGATGGAAAATAACTAAAAAGAAACATCAGGGTAAGGGGAGATTCTGGCTAAATCGGCTGAAGTTAGGCGAGTGTGATCAGACATCACCTGGGGATGATGGAGGATGAGGACCCAATGACCAGGGATCAGGAGTAATCAGATATTGAGGATGGCTAAACTGACTTAGCAGGCTTCTTGCTAAAACTGGACAACACAGAAACGAACATGGAAGCCCAAAGTCAGGGCCTAGTCGAGGAATCCTTGTCCTTGATAAGAGCTCTTAGGTTTCAGGAGGAAAAGGTAAGTTAACAAATATTTGTGAGGCAATCTGATAGGCTTTCTACAAATATTTATGGGCAACCCAAGTATCAAGTACCTGGCAGAGATGAACTGGAATTTCTGGCTTACAAAACTTGTGAAATGCTTGAATATCTATATTTTCATATTAGTTTATAATGTGGCACTATAAACTACATTATAAATATATTTTATGTTATATCTATATTTGAAAAATAAATTCATCTTTTTATAACCTGGTACTATATCTTAATAATGAAGATATTTTGTGACATGCTATTACATTGTATTTGCTCTGAACCTCTTCATTGTATGTAATATACTTGAATTTTCTTTAACTGCCAATCTCTGTGAGGCAAAATAATTATATTTTATAAAAAATGCTTACTTTTTTTTTATTTAAACAGCTAATTGATAGCAAAGACAAACAACAACAAAAATCACTTACTTATTTGTATTCAAAAGCAGTCATACTAGTAAAACAAAATGAAGGATTAGAAATACCTAAAAATGGAATATCTTAGAATTTTGATACCTTTGTGCAAACAAATAAAGAATCCCATTCTTTCCTCTTTAGGGGGCAATCACAAAGTATTTTCTCACCCATGTTTGTATCTTTCCCTGACTCTTTTACCCCATTCTCAGGTTCTTTTCACATCATCGCCATAGCTGTAAGCAAACAGCTGTTCTCCCCATCATTTAAAAATGGACACTGCATCATTAAAGGAAGGGCAGGTACAGTACAGGCGGCAAGTGCTATGAGCTTATATTCACGTCCCATCCTTGAGAGCTAACACTGGTAGAAGGGAGGGGCAAACACGTCCAACCCTGTATAACCCCAGGCTTGGTACTCCCTTATAATTCAGCAAAAATCAATAATAGCCTAGTTTCTTCTACTCCAAGTGGCCCTTAGATTCTCCATTAATATGGAGACTAGAGGGGGTCTTGTGGGACAATAAATAAACTTTAAAGTCAGACATACTTGGGATTGAATTCTGTCTGGTTCTCTTATTAGCTGTTTTAAGTTGGACAAGTTTTCAAACCTGCTAGAGCCTGTTTCCTTAGCTGCAAAATTAAAATGATGATTTGTCTTCCATGAGGCTGTTGGGAAAGTTAGATTAGAAGAGGTCTATGTTGCATTTCACAAACAGTTGGTTCTTAATAATGATAGTGTGGACACAATATGAAAATCAGGTACAATTCCTGCCAGAGTTTCACTGAATTTTAGTGATCAAATACTTGGTGTTTGGTGGGGTGTTTGGACCTCAGTAATTACAACATCCAGCAAGAGGGGGGAATTCACGATGCCGCTGAAATGTAGGGTTGGAAGTAGGTGGGGAAGGGAATAGCCAAAGATGATGCTGAAGCCGACAGGCACCAACATGAAGGTACAGGCTGAGAAAGTGGGGTTTTATCTAGACAATGTCCACGTGTCCTTTACAAATACCAATCTGGACACAAAGTGGGAAATGGAATCAGCAGCTGGCATCATAAAATGACCACCTGTTCTAGGAGTTCCTTCTAAAAGTGAGAAGGACAAGGGTAACCTGAGGGATCACGTAAGTTGGGGAAACAAATATCACTTGGGGAAGTCCTTAAATCACACACATTTACGATGACCTCTTGAAGCATGAGGTCGTAACACACTGCCCGTTGCTGAGGGCTGTGCTGGTTCGGTCAAGTTAGGCCAGATCTTTACAACACTTCCAAAGATGGAATTTTGAGTTATGGTGTTAATCATTATACTCGCCCACCATTAGTCCGTAAGTAGCAGGTTCACGGTGGCATGTTTGCTACAGCCCTAGGGTGCCCTCCGTCCCCAGGCTCACTCCACTGGGATCTTAGGTTAGTGACTTCACTGACCGGAGATGGCAGACCAAGGAGAAATAGATCACTGAGGACACTCAGTTTCTCTCTCAGGAATCTAAAATGGAAATACAAGTGAATTTTTCACCTACCAGTAGACAGATAGATCAAGAGACAGAAAGAAAAGAGACAGATAAGCTAAATGCAAATGTATTTTAATGCTCAGCAGAGCATTCAGGCCCCATGTCCTGGTTCTATTCACGTGTCATGTTCTCCCTAGAGCTCATCTGTGTGCCAGTGTTTGCTGAGACCAAGGAGGTGGCGTTCAAAGTTTTCTGTGTACATCTAAATAAAATGTCTGCTAAACAAGGCAGTTGGATAAGCTTCAGCGTGAGATCCACTCAAACCCAGGTTTATCTACCTTCAGCTCTTCTCCAGTTTCTCCTGTATCATCTTGCTTTCACGTGTAGACTGGATTCATGGTTCTCTATGATGTTCCCAGCTTTATTATTTGTTGGTTTGATTTTCAGAATAGTTGAACTTTTGAAAAAAATCACACTGCAAATGGTTTATCTTCTTAGTTTTCTGGTTGGATAAAGACACGGAGCAGTGTGGTAACTAGGTAGACTGGATTACCCTACCAGAAGCTGACATGATCGGATTTAGTCATTATCGTTTCTACATCCATGTGATGTTGTGCTTCGAGCTTTACTTCTACCCAAGGGCTTTTACAAAAGTCAGTTATTTTAAATTACTCACTTCCCATAAAAATAAAACTTCTACACATGAAAAGCTAAAGCAATTACGAAATTAAGAAGGTCAGTATAACCTGTGTTCTGCCAGAGCTGGTATTATAGGTATTTATTCCATCACCTTAGCCTTTCAACATTTCTATTTTGTGAGAATACTTGAAGAACAGCGGTTTTGTCCTTAATCTAGCTATCCCTTAGCAGTCAGCTCCACGGGGCACAGACGCAAAAAGGAAATCCATCTGCAGTACAATTGGGACAAATTGTTTCATACAAAATTGGGTGCTAAAAAGAACTAAAAAGAACACCACTCCTTGTACGAAGTAGTGTGGAGATAGTGGGGCATATTCAAACTACTGAAAGAACTATTTTGCATTGATGAGCGTCACTGTAATTAATACTTTAATGGATGCTCTTTTTAGAGTTGCAGCTCGCCTGCCTGCAGTAGAATTCCAGGACAGGAAGACGTATGCCAGAAAGAAAGAACTTAACACGGATTATTAATATTGTTTGTGGCCCTTTTGCATTAGGTAGATGAATACCAGCTCTCAAGTTTTTTTTTTCTTTTTTTTCCCCTCCTGTTCTGCTAAACAATGACCTCTATAACCTGAAAGAAAATGAGTAGTGTGCAGGAAAAACATTTTTTAATGATCTTGAAAAAAGGTTAATTACCTTAACAACTAGAAACTGTTCATTTCTTCCCAGAACCCCTTTTAAATTCCCTTTGCTGCTGCGCCTATTTGTCAGATATTTACACCTCAAATGATTCCTTTTTTCTCTAAAAGAACTGACCCTTTCTTGGCTCAGACTTTAATAGTGCTTTCATTTATTTTATTACACCAAAGAAGATCCATGATATTTGCAAAGTCTGTTGATATTCTTTTTATATTTATCTTAAATATGAAGATACATTTAAAGCTGTCAATAAAGAGGTATCCTTTCTTAATATGTTTCACTTGATATTCAATTGATACAATTTATACAAAATATTGTATATTCAATCGATACAATTCATTGTGTTTAAGGAGAAATCTTATCATTTTATTTTCTATATCCTATGATTTGTTTAAACCTAATGAACTTTGAAAAACATCTTAATTGTAATGGGACTTTTTACATTATAGTAGTCTCTACTAGAGTATTTTAAAGAGAGTGAAACTTTAAAATTACATCTGGGTACTGACAAAATGTACTCCAGGCAGTTTTACCAGTGAAGTGCTTTAAGCATCGAGCCTCTGTTTTCCATAGCACATATCAAGCTCTCTATCTCTTGGCTGCCAAAAAGTGAAAATGATTTTTGGCTTAGAATTCACTGTAACTCCATTTTTCCCTTTGTTTTAAATTTCCATTTCTTTTCTTCTCAAGGGCATTTTCTACACCAAATTCTTCTAACTAAATGTGCATATGTTTCACCAGGTCAAGTTTTTGGACAAAGACTCTTTCTACATCATATCAAAACAACAACAACAACAACAAGAATTAAAAACTGAAGCTCTGAAGGTTGTACAGTTCTGTATTCCACACAATGCCAATCTAAAATTATTTGGATTTGTAAACATCCTGGTGATTGGCATTGTGAGGGCAAAATCTCTGGAAAATTGACAGCATCTTTTAATTTTAACATCATTTCCACCATCAATCAGTAAATAAATCACTCAACATCTTATCAATAATATTTCTTATGTATGCCTTGAGCACAAATCAGGTTATGACTTATTAGGCATTAAGAGTATATGCTGGGTATGAGAATGAATTTTTTTCTGGGAACTTCTATTTGGGGACACTGGATATACTGATCAAAGTATAAAGAAATTTAAGGTCACATGTTAATCAGAACAGAAAATGAATCCTATGGGAATTCAAAGGTGGGAGAGTTTGGGGAGACAATGCCCCATGGGTCTGTTGCATTTTTGTGCAAGCAGAGGCACTGATTCTCTTTGTTGCAGATTATCTTTTCATGGATGTTTGTATAACAAACAGCCTTAGAAGATAGAAATAAGGTGTCCCTGAGAGCAAAGAGCAGGTTTGTAAGCTGCCGGGTATAATAATGATAATGCCCCCTACCAGGCGAAGATTAGGCAGATTTGTTTACAGTCCCTTACAGAAGGTTGGAGTCTCCTAAATTCAGGTTCCTCAGCTGTGAAACAAGCCTACTGCAAACAAAGCATCCACTTGGGCCACTCTTGTCACCCTGTAGGATTTGAGCAACAACGGAACAGGTACAAACATTCCTGCTCGCGGGTAACTTTTAATTACCGGGAATTCAGGATTCTATAAAACCCCATCCAACAATGGAGGGGGGAGGTGGTGGTAAAGTTGTAATTAGCTAATTTTTCCTGTGAGGTTGGACTTCACAGGACACACATCTGTAAAAGAAAGGGGGATTAGAAGCATTGGGTAGCTTGAAAAAGATATGCCTAATTTTCTATTTAGTTTGGGTTATGTAAGTATAAGTCTTGATGGAGAATGTCTTATTTCTTCATTCAGAATTTTGCATAGATGGCAATTTTTCATTGGCTATGTTATTGCAAATTAGATGATTTCTCCACACATTTATTCTCCCATTAGATTTTTGGCTAGCTGTGTTAGGTATCATCTTGTTTTGGTACAGAAATGTGTACTAGCATAGCTTTGGAATTATGGCAACCAGTACTGAAGAAAGCTGCCTATTAAGAGATTTAATCATGGGAATGCTTTTGTTCAATAAAAGTTATCAAAAGGCATTATCATAATGAGGAACTTCAGTGCCCCTCAAGTACAGCACCTTATGAATTATGCGGAGCTATTTTTGAACGACAATGCAACACTAAATTAGGTTCTTTGGTTAAAAAAAAAAGCGAAAGCATAATCAGTTACTATTCTCTGCTCGTTTCTAATTTCTACAATGCTGCCATGATTTTGTAAACCTACAGGAACCATGTCTTTTCTATACTCTCTTTTCCTGTTTTAATGTCTCCTTGTATCAGTTTCAATTTTTTCCGGCGCTTGCTTATGAAACCAACCGGCACTCACTGTGATCCTTCACAGCGGAGCCCTGCAAACACTCTTGCCATTTCTCTTAAGCCAGACTAGTCTTGCAAACGTGCTGCCGCCACTTAGTGAAAATAAAAGGGGTAGAACAGAAAGAGGAGAGGATGCGTGTCTTAAAATAACAACGGCCATATGACAGTTTCAGGCCCCGTGTGTGGGGAATTTGCATAGATCCCATTAAGGCTGCCCGAGCCCCACTTTCAAATTTTGATGTTGCCAGTCAATTTGCCGAGGTCAACAATATCTTTTTCTAAATGCAAGTTTTCTTATAATTGTACCTCAATAACTGACAACTGGCCCTGACAAAAAGACAAGAAAGACAAGTGTTTGTTGCAGGAAAACAACAATATATGGCATTTCTTAGACAGGACTACTCTGGAAAGACTCTGCTATTTTGGGACCATTAGCATCAAGTCAAGGTTTCACATGATAAATTCAATTAGACTGGAGTTGACTAAGTGATCTAAAATAGTGTGCATTAAGGAGCCACCGACAAGCCTGGAGTTCATTAAATGGCAGTATCAATGTGATCACCTTTTAGTAACACAATCAATTTGCTGGTCTTTGAATAGTAGTGGCGGTCAGACTGAATTAAATTTGATGTACATTGACCAACTGATTTACAGTATCTAGATTTACAATATCTCAGCTTAAAGAAGGATGACTTTCAAGTATTCCTGGAGCAGAGAGAGGAATGAGTCTAAAATGGGCCAAGTAAGGTGAGAACACTTGCCTTTTGTTTGCTTTCTAGTTTTATAACAGTTCTTTTTCTGAAGTCTGCAAAAAATATTAGACCAATCAGAATCCCTGTGAACTCCACAGTTTCTACCCGCTCCAGCGCTGCATTGGCAATCGGGTGTTCCATTTACCTTCCCATCAAAGCCTTTATGGTGTATATTGCTGGATTCCTACTGGCAAGTGCTGTGGAAGCCTTGCTATTATGATATGCTGGAAATAGTCACTGTGGCTTAATAAGGAAACCACAAAGATCCAAAGACAGGACAAGCAAAACAGTTTACATTTATTACAAGCATATCAGAATCCTTTAGTTTTCAACTCCTTCCTTAATGTGCAATATACGAATAGAAGAATAATGATAAAGATCTTATCTTAGTGTTGGCCATGTCTGTCATATTCAGATATATTTTTCAATAATGTACTTCTTTTTCCTCCGGAGAGCTGTTCCCTATTAGCATCAGATTTGCCAATAACCATCACAGTCATGTCCTGTATTTCGTACTTGCACTCCGAGTGTCTGACTCTTTGATGATTCGGGAAGAGGGTGGTGTTTAGAGGACCAGCGGAAATCTGTTTGGTATGTTTATGCTGTATGTGATCTTTAGTATAGATCAGCCTCCTGGACTTCAGCAGCAGTTGGTACAATTCAGAATCAGAGCAGATTATATACCAGAAATTCTGAGGAAAAAAGTAAAATAATTGCTATTAAAGAAAATACCTCCTTTAATTGAGAATACATGTAAAAAGCTCCTGGGTTTTTCGTACATTTTTTAAACTCCCTTTAAACGTCAATTCGTGCCAGAACTGACTGCTATTCTGCTAGGCTGGGCTAGGGGGTGCCATAGCCTTACAGCTGAGTGAAACCTGGACCCCAGAACTGAAAACAAGATGTTTTATCAGTCTCTTGGCAGAAGTAAGATGTGTGTGTGTCTGGGTGTGTACACAGACATAAGTTTCTGTCCATTTTGGTAAGGTTCCCCCAAACGGAATTTTAGTAAGGATATGTGCAACTCTTGATTTTACAGTGGAACATGTTGATGCTTCAAATCATTGTAAATTTTAAATATGTAAATGTCACATCTTAGGGAAACAAGAGTTTTTCTTTTTAATAAATGTATTTTTATTCAAATTTTAAGCTGAGGGTTCTAACAAATAACATGTTTTGGACAAATAAGTATACCAATTAAAATTATATATGTATTTAAGAATCACATATATATTATTAAGCCAATTTTGTTTTAGAGCAACCTAAGAATATTATATTTTTTACAGCATAGAAGCCAATCCCATCACTTAATTTTCTAATTTTCTCACATGTTAGGACATTAAAGTATTTTTGGTAAAGATCATGGTTTCATTAAGTTGGAAAACACTGTAATTAATATTGACATACTACCATTGTTGCTTTTTCATCTCTAAAAGTATGGATACCATTTAGAAATTTTGATATTTTGATTGAAACACTTTGAATGGCACTTCCGCCAGTCTAGTCACTAATGAAAAAGGAGATAGTCAAGAAAAGCCTATATAACAGAATCTCTTTATAGAGAATGTGCTATTTTAAGACTCAGATTTGAGTTTATTGAGATGCTTGGTCATGATGATCTCTTTCTAGGTATATTTAAATTTTTTTTGGTAGGCTGTTTCTCAGGGAATTTTGAAGAAGGCAGTCATCTACTCTTGTCATCTTCTTCATCTTCCAACTTTTAAAGGCACTCTTCTGAATCAAAACACTGGCAAGGAGGAAAAGGATTTTTGAATTTGGTTGAATTAATTTTAGAAAAATTCATTCAACTCCTCCAGTGCCCCAGCTCTGGGACAGACCCCTTGAACATGGAATGAATGAAAGTCAAGTCCTTTTCATAGTATGTTTCATCTAGTTTCTCTCTCCTACTGGCAATGGAATGTAGACCCAAAATAATTTAATTTCATAAACCTGGAGAAAAGCATCTCCCCATTTACTTTATTTGCTTTATAAATAAATTATCTAGTCCTACCGCAGTTTCATATACAGGAAAGATGTGGCCTGGCTGTCACCTGAAAAGCATGTTTAGTCACTTTGAGAAGTCCCTTTATCCATAATCAATTGTCTTCCCTATGGGAAGGGGTTCACTCAGACCCAGGATTTGGGGGGCAGTTATTTAATTAGTCAATTCAGCAAATAGTTAGAACTTAAAACACGCCAGTCACTGGATACCAGCTGTGGAGACTGGCTGGTCTCTGTTACCATGGAGCCCCCATTTCAGCTGGCGAAATAAAGAATTATAGAGGAAATTTACAATATATTTTAGTACGTGAAACTGGCTAAGTAGGTGCTCCTAAGGTACTTCAAAGAAATACTACCTAACTTGTATTCCTTAACATGAAGACACGATCATAAGAAACGTAGTTAAGCAGTATAGTTGGAACCACCTGAAGTGAACACTAAATTCTTGATTTCGTTCAGAAGCACCACCAGGTTACATGTTCCTTGGGAACCCTCAGTGCTAAATAGATATGTTCTGGCTGACCAGCTATAGGGAGGGGCCTTTATCAAAACATTCTCTTGCTCCTCTCATGATTATCAAAATTGTTAGCATACACCTGGGCGTCAATAAATATTTTCAGCTGCTTACTTGCAACTGAAATAATGGTATGAAATGATGTTATCCTGTGATATAATTAAAATAAGCTTTTGGAAAAAAAATCTCAAATATATAAAATCCTTTCACATCCAGGTCCTCTTAAATCTTGTTTTTCCTCATCACAATTGCCCTTTTTTAAAATGTATAGTTATTTGCGTATGGTGTTTGTGAATGGGTATGTGTATTTACTGAACTGTGTGCATGAAAGTGATTCAAGAGGTCAGACAGGGCACCCTATCTCTCGTTTACTTTTTAACAGCTATTCAGCCCTCGCCAGTCAGAATTTGATGGATGATTTCAGGAATTGAACTCTGACCCTCACTGGGAGAACATGTCCCTTGTCAGAAGCATCTCAAAGGATTCCCATTATCCTTTAATTTAAAAGACTCTTGAAAATTACTTATAATTTTTGCCTTAGGTAATGAAAACTTCCTTTTCAGTTTATAATAAGTTAATAGCAAAATGATGTGTATTCCAAATAGCCACTCATGGCATAAATTTACTATCTGATTTAGATAATATACCCAGAAAATTCTAATTTCCACGTGATTATTATAAAAATAATTGACCCAATTTACCAAATGGATACAATTTATTTATAATACTGAACAAATTTTGGAGAAGACAAAACAAAAAGTGACAGAAAAATTGTTCTCGTTGTTTTTCGTACTAAATAGTTTTAAAGAACATACAGAAATGCTGTATGTATTACATAGACCCCTTGAAAAAAATCTAACATACACGAACACAAACACAGTCAGCATTAGCGTGTAATTAACTGATTCCTTAAAATTAACTTTATTATTTGTCTCATGTCAGTGCTGCTGTTTGCTTCATTTTATTATATTGTAATGAAATCAGGCTGGAAAATGAAATCCAAACCCCCAAGTATACCCTAGAGCCCCCAAAGATTCATCTAAGTTTGTTGCCAGTACATCAGATATGCCTAATCCAACTAGACATGTTTAATCAATGGGAAAATCATTAAACTTCAGAGAAAACTATGTTAAAAATATTTCAAAACAATGCATATGCTGAATCTACCTCAGTTCATGTTATTCTTTTCCTGTTTGGATCAGCCAACATTAAAATTGACATCTTTATATAAGACCATTATGTGACATGATAAATTTTAAGAGCAAAATCAACATTGTTTCTTATTTCACAGACTTTATCAGATATGAGAACGCTTTTAGTGCTATGTCTGCGTGGCCTGATTATGACAGATTTATTTTCCTTATAAATTGCTTTTAAAGATAAATATAAGCCATTTGGGAAGAGATTTATTCTTTTCAAAATCAAAAAATAATCTAGCTACAAGAAAAAGCTTGCAGTTGACATAAAAGCTGTATTTAAACATTCAACATTCAACTAAAGGCAGGACTATGTTAAGTCTCTATATAATCAGAAAAAATAGAATTCTACCAAAA
This sequence comes from Vicugna pacos, assembly GCF_048564905.1. NCBI lineage: Eukaryota > Metazoa > Chordata > Mammalia > Artiodactyla > Camelidae > Vicugna > Vicugna pacos. The sequence continues at coordinate 9,425,652 of NC_132999.1, read as the reverse complement.
AATTTATTCACAAAGAATGAGAAGTTTAAGAGAGGAGAAATGCATAAATCTTACAAATTAAACCTCACGAACACAATTCAAGAAGAGTTTGAAGCAATATGGTACCTGCTTCCATCTATATTGCATTAAATGCATGTCATAACTTAAACATGTTTTCAGAAGGTTAATCCAGTATTTTATTTCCAAACAGTGGCCAAAATGCAAGATACTATTTTATTGTCCTGATAATCTGTTGGGACTTCATAAATTTACCAGAATCATCTCTTTCACAAAACGTTCTCTATTTCACCCCTTGCTTTTATCACATGATCATAACTTCCACTAGTTTTATTTATTTATTTATCTTGAAAAGTGCTAGTAAAGTGTTACTCAGTTGCAACAGTATTGCATCAGTGATATTTGATACAGCCCTGTGAGGATCCAGGTGCCTTAGAAAGTCTGAGAATGGTGTTCCTTGGAGTCATGTGTGCAGAGTATTTGTGGACAGAAGGGGCACCTCTGATGGATTTTATAGATGACAATGCTTAGCCCATAGCAGTGGCTAGATAAAGGCTGAGTTAATGAGTGTGACTTCTCACGAAGAATCCAGTTTTTCCCATCCTGAATCCCACCTCTATATTGTAACTTTTTTATTGTAGTTGAAGTATAGTCAGTCTGTAATGTTGTGTCAGTTTCTGGTGTACAACATAATGTTTCAGTCATATATATACATACAATATACATACCTATATTCGTTTTCATATTCTTTTTCATTGTAGGTTACTGCAAGGTACTGACTGTAGTTTCCTGTGCTGTACAGAAGGACCTTGTTGTTTATTTGGTTTTGTGAGGATTTTCTTGTGTGTCCGAAGTAAGAGATATTCTGCCAGTGTTCAGTAGGTGTTCTATGGGAATTGTTCCATATTTAGATGTAATTTTTAGTGTATCCGTGGGAGAGGGTGAGTGAGCTATATGTCCTTCTACTCCTCCACCTTGGCAATCTTCCCTGTGTCTTATAATAACATCTTCTTATCACTTTATGTATGGTTAAGTTTCATGTTATTAACAAAAGTATTACCTCCATACGTACTTGTTGATCAGCTTCTATGTGCGAGTCCTTGTTCTGGGTGCTATTGTGGTTGGCAGACAGATAAGCCTCGCTTTCATTCTCTTCTGCTCAAGAGTTCACCCTCAGGATTAACCTAGTTACATTCCTTCCAACTCTACTTGGGAAATGGTGAGATAGTTCAATGAGAGGCAGGGTAAACTGTCGGGGAGCTAGAAAAAAAGGTTTTCTGTCATTTCCTTTCATCTTGGCTCCCCGCCCTCACCCCCACCCCCACCCTCAACATAGGAAGTATCCTCTAATGTGGGAGACCCTCTGCAATCACCATGTAATAGTGTTGTTCTTTTTATTAAAAAAAATAGAGTAGACAAACTGATTACTTTTTATTTGCTTTTAGGTGGAGACACAAAGATCTGTATCCCCCTTCCCCCAAAATAGGCTATATTTTAAATGAATAAAGTATAACATCAACATATTCTCTTATTCAAGTCTTTTCCCTTTGAAGATTGTCTGGAAATCACAGGTTTCATTTCTTTTTTTTCTCTCAGAAAACATTTTCCTCCAGTGTCCTGAAGAAGTAAGAAAGTTATAATTAGATGTCAAAATCAAATCTGTCTCAAATGAGAAAAGAAAGCTGTCTGTATGTAACCACCATCCACAATTTGTAGCCAAGGATGAACAATATAAATGGTCAAAACTTCCCCCATGAAAGGGTTCACAGGAGACGCACTCAGATTCCGGCTGGGGGGAGGGCAGGTTTCTTAGGTGTACCAGCAATGCAGTCGCAGGACTCTGAGTTTGATTCAATGCCCTCCTTAAACATTTTGGAATTCTTAACAATGAACAAGGAGTCTTGCGTTTTCATTTTGTACTGGGCCCTGCAGAATATGTAGCCAGTTGTCCATGGGTGGAAACTTACTTGCCTCAGCTAGGGTTTTTTAACACTTGGGAACTAAGAAACATCCCAGCATCCACAAAGGACTAGGGTTAGAGTGTCCTCAATAAATAAATATGAATGATACTGTTTTAGAAAGAGGATAAAGATACAGGCAGAACTTCTGGCCATTCTCCTTCTCTTGCTTTCCTGAATTACATTCTCATTGAAATCGACATCATCAGATGGAAGCCTGGCTTTTTATTGCAGCTGATCCTAAAAACAACATTTCCCTTGCTGCTCAACTTTTCTGTTTGGGTGCTTTCTTCTGCTTTCTCTGAAAACAGGTGAATTTTCAGAAGGAAGAGATCCACCTAATTCCTTCTTGACCTTGCATCCATGGGTAAGTAATCTTTAGAAGGGTAGGCTCTGGAAATGGAATGCTTTGTTGAAATTTCCTTCGGGGTGCTTAAAACATTTTTAATAGTATGACTTTGGGCAAGTTTCCTTCATAGTCTGTCCCTGAGATTTCTCATTAGTAAAAAAGGAAAAATAGTAATTTACAGTATATATCTGATTTTTTGGTTATGAGGATTGAATGAGACACTGCATGCCAAACGTCTAACACTATTTTGAAACATAATAAGTTATCAATACATTTAACAATTTTCTTCCACCATTAAGGTCAGCTTCACTGTGAGTTATTTATATATGCACATATTAGATTACCAGAAATAATTGTATACCAAAAAATCCTGAAGTGTCACATTGCTAATTATTTTATTAATCACCATTTTTATTTCTCTTTTACTACCTGCATTCTATGTGTTACACTGTATTTCCTTTTTCTCCTCTATTTGAAGTCTTTTTAAAAAATTACACTTTGTAATAATTATTTTATTATGGGCAAGTCTTTTCCTAGTAGTTCCCCTTTTTTCATGGCTCTACATTTTTCTTTCTCTTTTTTGAAATAAAACATGTAAAGTGAAGCTAGAATATGAAAAAGTGTGCTTAATATTTTTGATATTCATAGCTTTAAACTAAATATAGTACTATCTTCCATATATTAAATCAATCTACCGGTTATTTCTATGACTCATAAAAATACCATTTCATGAATTTTACTTTAGATCACAAAGATCTGATAATATTTTCCTTGCAAAATGAGATTTACATCCACTTTTCCCAGCAAATGAATATGGAAAATAGTGCAGGAGAGTACAGCTGGCAGAGATTCATGGAAAGAAGCTGCACATTATTTCTCAGGGCCCCAGAAGGGGAAATGTTAACAAGGAGCTATAAGGTAGCAGAGAAATCCTAATGAAGTTCATTTCCCACCAGTCAAAGAGATGAACATTTTAGGAGGCACAGCAATCGATCAGCGGGCTTATTAAATATTAACACATCTTTCTCACTTTCTTCATTAGAGTTTTTGCAAAGTAACTAAGTATGTGACAGTGCCAAAGACTCTTGCTCTTTCAGGGACCAAGACAGGCATCAGCAGTTGTGGTTGCTGTTTATTATAATATATGAGGCTTCATCTTAGAAATACCAGCAGCGTTGCTGGCATCATGCTCTAGAGAGAAATCCTATAACCTCCTGGGCTCCCCCACCCCAGGCCTCCTGAACTCTCTCTCTCTCTCTCTCTCACACACACACACACACACACACACTCTCTCTCTCCTTCATCAAAGCAGTAGTCATTATTAAAAATAAATATTTGTCACATCAAAAACATCTTATTAACTGGAGTCCCAAGGCAGTCTTTGCGATAATTGTTTCCAAGCATCTTCCTGGACACTTGGCAACCCCACCCTTCTGAGTGATGTTGCAAAGCTTATCCTGACTTACTTACTGGGCATTTAAGCAGGAACAACTCTCTGTCTGGACCACAGATTTCTGATGCTTTGAAAACAGTATCCTGTTTGATTTTCAGAGGTTTTGGGAAGCCTCAACTGCTGCGATCATTTTACAGTCAGAGTATAAATTGTAACTAAACAAATTTCTTGAAATAAGGCAACTGATTTCTATGAGAGGCTGGAATGCCTCCTTAAATACTTAGATAAAATATTCTACCCTCGTGTCCTTAATTCCCTTAGCTGAAAGATAAATCAGTACTAACAAATAATTCTGCATTATTGCATCATCAGATCATTGAGAGAAGTGCAACTGAAGATTGAGTTTCAATAAATATGGCTATAAAATATTATGGGCTATAAATATGTAATTATTAAGAAAAATGTTTGCTGATGATAATTGAACTTTCCAAATGCCGCTTGGGCAATTATGTTCATGTTGAAATATGCCTTATCTCTTCCCATTTCTCAAAGATCAAGTCCAGACTTTGTTGGGGGAGGGTTTCCAGACCTGGTCCCTTTTTTCTCCTTTACTTTGGTCCTTCATGTCAATCCAAGCTGCACACTTAATAGACTGACTATATCTTGTCTGCCTTCACTTCTGTCATTTTGCTTCCCCCACTCTTCCTGCTTGGACTTCCCTTTCTGTTTTATGGAAGCTCCACCCAGCCTCCTGCAGCATTACTGGGCGCCGACTGTCTCCAAGGCACCATGCTCGGTGATTTTTATGTGGATTCACCAAATGAATCTTTGAAATAAGGGTTTATTTTAAAGATTAAAAAAACAAAGTTTGGACATACTAAATTTATTTCCTAAGGCACTGAGCTATGAAATGACAGAGACTAGATTTAAAACCCAAGTTCAGATTTTGTTTTTAAATTTCACAGTTCCCTTCAAGCCAGCTTAAATTCCATCTCGTCTATAACCCCTTCTCTACTAAACCTCAAGTAATTTCCAAACTCCTAAACAAGATGGTCTGTGTAATTAACTGGCAGCTGTAATCATGTAACATTTCCTCATTGTGTGACTGCCTTCTTGTCTCTTTGTATGCTTCTTGAATTGAAGGGTTCTGACTTCTTTTGACTCCCATAGTATTTTGCAAAGCTTAATTTTGAGGGTTTATCTAAATAAGGATAAAACAGTAAGTGGCATCATTTCAAGGAATAAAAATTTTGCCACTGCCTAAGCCCTCTTTGGTTAAAATACACAATACAGGAAGAATTTTGCTTTTATGTGAGGTTACGTGGGTACTCGTGAACACATGCCTCTATCTCAGGGACAGAAAGAGGGGCTTACTTGTTATTGAACCTCTGGATAAATGTAAGAATTAAGTTCAGCTAGCAGCATCAGTTTGGTTGCGTAGCGTCACCAGCATGTACACGGAACTGTTGACGTCGCCTAGCATGTGAAAGCGGGCTGGGGGAGTAGACGGTATTTGGGATATGAGATTGGATCCCTAAGACCTTTCTGGTCTGGGAAATAATAGGATATGTATCAGGCAGAGGGCTAGTAGAGCCAGACCCAAGAATTAATTGCTCCTCATCTGTTAAAATTACTTTTTTTTCTCAGTTGAAAGCTGGTCCTTAGCTCAGTGTTCAGAGAGATGGAGAAGGTGAGAGACATCCCGATGTGTCTATTAGAGGCAGGAGTCTATTCAGACTCCAGCACTGGCTTTAGCTGAGTACCTTTCATCCTGCCCGTGTTAACTTCAGACAAAGAGAACTATAAAAAAAAAACAGATAAATGATATACAAAATTAAGCCAACCTCAGAAATATAATTTCACCAGGGAATTATACCTTCTTAACATTTCTTCTTTATCCCTCTGAAAAACAAGCATGCTGAAATGTTCACATTATAATATTTCCTGTGTTTTGGACAAAAATGGACCCTTAATGGAAACAAAGGAAATAGCCAATAATAAATTTCTTCAGGGTGACTTTGAAAACTGGGAAAACTTAGTACAATAAGTATTTTCAGAGTGAATGAATGATTGAGTGTTAACTACCTTAGCTATTAGTAGAAATTCTATATTTAATCCTTTGGAGGTCATACTAACGTTTAGAGATCTTTTACATTAAATTTAATTTAATTTAGAAATTGGTACCTTCTTGTTTGGAGCTATAGTAATGAGAGACTTTATAAATGGCCTGTTTTTGGCAGAAGAAACCTCTCATCAACTCTAGGGATAGTCAGATGATCTAAGTGAAAATTCTGTAGCTAATAAAAGGAATGGCTTCAAAAGTGACCACAGGAGGTGGGCAAATGTGATGAGAAAGCTGATAGTAATAGTCTAATAGCAGGACTTGAGGACTAATAACTTAAGGATATTTGTATAATGATGGCCTGGCATTATCTCTCAGGTCCAGAACTATATCGTGGTTAGGGCAAATGCCAAGTAAATGATCTCAACTTATTTTAGAGATACATTTCAAATATTTAAGCCTGAATTCCATCTGCAACCGGTATTATACACATTTAATGCTGCCTGAGGTCCGTAAGTGAAAGCAAAGCATTGGTTAAAAAGAAGTAACTGGGAAAATGGTAGGTTTGGAGAAATGATGAAATTGTAACTGTGGCACCTATGATGTCGGGGAAAGTCAACCAGACATGAGGAAGAGGACCTGGGACAGAGTTCCAGGTGCCACTGCTGCGCACCGCGGGCCTTCAGAAAGCTTTAACCTTTCTGAACTGGAGTTTACTTACTAAATTGGAATACAAATGGTAACATTTAACAGACTTGTTCTGATGTGAAATAATAATCAGATAATATCTTGATAGTTCTTTGTAGTGACTGAAGTGCGTGAAAGTGTTAGTGACATGTTCCACACTCTTTATCGTGAGGTCTGACTCCAATGGAGATTCGTAAGTATCTTCTTCCCTTGTACGTGGCCTGCTTCTTCTTATGCAATGACAAGAGGGAAATGATTCTATGGGCTGGCAGGATTTACAGAAGCAGTCTCTTCCAAAAGTGCCAATAGTTTGTTAATTTATTATGTTTTATGTCAAACAAACGGTTCCTTTTATTCCACCTGTGAAAGACAGGACTCAACGACAAATATCCCTCGTTGAAGTAACACATTCTATTAGTGGCATATGAAGCTAGACGTTAGTGACTGCAGATTAATTTCTAAGACCCGGCTTGGTAGTAGTGGGTAAAATAGTAAAACCAAACCAAACAAAACTTCAATACCTGAGGTGTAGGGTGCCTTGGAAGAGAAGCAGAAGGAAAAAAAAAAGGGGGATGAATGAAAGCTCAGCTAAAATATGAACCAACTTTAAGTAGAGTTCACCCTGTGGTCAAACGTTACAAATTCTTTGATGGATCAAAGAGAAAGTTGGGTTTCCTCAGCATAACGGAGTTTAAAGAGTTGAGGGAACAAAAATGGAACCTCAAAACACTTTAGCCAAGGCAGGAAACAAGCGAACCAAACGACCGACACACTCTTCCTGGGTTGCAAAGTTGAAAGAAGCCACTTTTGAGTCTAGATGAGGGAAGGACAACACAGAAACTGCAGAGTAAACACGCCACGGTTAAGAGGGAAACTTTCACCACTGAGCGATGCTGGTGTCAAGAGGATGTTTAAGGTTACCTTAGAGATCAAGGGCAGAAATTCTGTCTGGGCTAGTGGAGTCAGGAGAACACCTCAGTGTGTGAGGGAAGAGATCAAAGCTAAAACCTCAAAGCTTCCCAGAAAACCACAGACAATCTAGCAGTGGTGTGTTTCCAGTGCGCCCTGGTGCTGCATTTCCAGAGGCGACACAGAAAGTGGAAGGAATCATGTGGATATTCATCAGGAAATAACCACTCTCCCGAATGATTTTACTGTTTTCCCAAATAGGAGAAAACAAAGCCGTGGAATAGAAAATGCTTTATCTACTTAGGTAGCTTCAGCATTTACTATCCACAGTTACATTTTCTACACTCTGATTCAACTTGTACATAAAATATCTTCAACTTGTGATAAAATTTAAGCAAACTGGATTTTAGAGTTAAGAGGCAAAGAATTGCTTTGAATACATTTCTACTAAATATGTAGCCGTGGATATACATATGAATATAAAGATCATAGGTTCAAACACTCAATACTAAATGCAGAGAAATAAGGTTATTTTTCCACTGTGGAATTCATACTCTGACTTCTTTTTCTCACAAATGAGAACATTTCTAAGTAATCTTATGAGAATTCTTTTTTTTTCTTTTTTTAAGTTTTAAATCTCACCTCTGCCACAAGGGCAAATGCTTTCATAGAGAAAAGCCATGTGCTAATGTTTGAGTCCTTCATCAAAATAGGGTTTCATGGAAGTGGTTAGTATCATGGCTAATATTTTATCCCTATTTTATTTATGTTACAGGGCTGCTAAATATTCTAATGTTAAAAGTAACATTCGTAAATTATAATCTTTCCAAGAAACAGAAAAAATGGTGCATAAAGTTGAGGTAGATTATATTGATTTATTACCTCATCACTGTGAGAACTCTGATAAAGACATCAAAAATGCTTATAAAAAATTGGCACACTGCTTGGTATTGTAGATGTCACACACTTGTTTCATTCCTAAGATCATGTTTAATACGGCTTGTAACATAGGTAGAACTATAGACTGACTTCAGGTAAAATAGTACATCTATAAGGCACTTTTTACCTGTCTCCAGCTTTATTTTTGGGGTATTTTTCTCCCACACCACCTCTTGGGAGCTTTCAAATGACTTGATTTCTATCCTATATGCTTTATTGACCATCCTCTCCTTCTGGAAACTTCTCTCCTTTTTGGCATCTTGCCTAAAACTACGATTCTTTTCTCTCCTGAAGCATTTGTCTTACATGACTTACTCACAATTGTCTCCTCCTATTTGAAAAGTGTACTGTAATTATCTTTGCACCCTACACTGCTGAGCACTGAATGATTTCTCTAAAGCTACACAGTGTCTAAGCTGAGATTTGAACCCCAGTCTTCTAGCCCTGTACCCAGACCCATTCCCATTAAAAGGGGTTTCCTCCCAAGTTCAGGAGTCCCTCTTCCTTTCTGACTGTACTCTTAGTTCTCCAGTAGTCTCTGCTCTCTGATCCTCTTTGCTCTTTCAACCAATCAAACTTGACTTCTAATTCATTAGGCTTGTGTTCAGTGACTTCATTGCAATGGTGATATTTTGGAAAAGACAAGGTGTCACACTAACTTAAATCTTCCTTCTTACGCAGGCACCAAGATCTAACACACACCTTGTACTGGGGTTACAATGCAGGTGTATGGATATTTTACACATTTTCTTCATTCATATAATGAGCTATTGTTGAACCTCTTGCTGAGGCACAGACACTGCCGTGGCCATTCCCTTTCCCTACATATGTGTTTTCATCTGTGCTGTGGGACAGCATGCTCTTGTTTAGTGGCTGGTGAGTGCTGGCATGGTCAGCTGTTGGAGAAGGGGGGTTTAGGGACGAATGAAAAGAATAGAGATGAAGGAGAGAATGGTGTTGTGTTACGATTTATCTGGCCTCTTTAACTGTCTTTGAGTCATTTTGGATAGAGGCTAGAATAAGGTGTGCTTTTGTTTGCTTTTTGTTTGCTTATTTTTAAGTGTGGATTTAATTATACCCATAGAATATGCTACAAATATAAAGATATGGAAATATTTGGGTGAAATTTAACTGTATTATATTCTATTGTTACTAAGAATATTTCAGTTGGAATGGCTTTTAGCCATAGATGTCTTTATACATGGAAAGGCTATATATATTTATATTACATAAATCTATATTGTGCACTGTATGATATATAATTTAGTATAATATACGTAATCCTTTGAAATTTATAAATATGTATGCATATTTATAATTTTAATCAAATTAAAATTTAGAAATACTTAGAAATGCATACATTTTACATAGATAGGTATGTGTAGGTACATTAAATGGATTTTCATCTTTTTACTAACACTATGCATCTTTTTTCCCAGAAGATGGTCTTTGAACCAAATGTATGTGCGATGAAAGTGATTTCTTTAAATTCTCAAAGTTTCAATTTCTTCATCTCTAAAAGGAGAGAATGGGAACATTCTTTCTGGTTTTGAAAGTCTAGTCCTCTATGAGAAAAAATTTTGCCAAAAAAAAAATTTTTGCCAATTATTAAGACAATGGGAGAAAAAAAAAACAAAACATGGCTGCGTCCTTTAGAAATCTCTGTGACATTTGAGGAATCCAGAGAGACTGTGTGTCTTGCTCAACTTGTAATTACAAGAATTGCAAATGCTTTAAATTAGTTTGGGCCTGCCATACATTTCTTTTACCAATATTGAAGACCCACTGAAGTCTAGACTCTCAAATTCTTCAACATTTATAGTCACTGCCTGAGGAATACTGCATGGGTGGAAAAGAGAATGAGAATATGGCATTTAATTATTAAATCACTACACGCGCCTGACTTGCAGAAGCTAGGTGCAATTTAAATCTGGCTAAAGGAAGCCAATCATCCATTCTCTGAAACTCCGAAAGTGTGCAAACGTGCCTTTTGTATTTGAAGGTTTTTGAAGGTTACAACAGTTTACTGTATAACTAATTAACTAAAAATGAAAACATTTCATTTGTGTTGGGCACACTGTGTGACCTTTTTTCTTTGGAACTTTTCAAACTGTACTTCGGTATGACAGACATTTTCTTTTTTTATGTAGTCACATAGTGGTCTTAGAGAACTTACACAGACTCATGCAGGATGGGAGGAAAACGTTCGTGGTGTTTCCTGCTCATCAATGTGCAAAGCTGCGACATTTGATTCTCCTTCGTGTCACCAAGAAGCCCATGGTTTGCTAGGAGCATTTTTAGCCACCAGTAACAGCGATAATCAAAGAGGTTATTTTACTGTGAACTTAAAATTATGCTAGGCATTACGCTTAGTATTATATATCCATTGCTTCATTTCATATTCAAAGCGACTCTAAGAAGTGTGTATTATTATGGTACCTCTTTTGCAGATGCGGATAAACTGTCAAAATAATTTTCTAAGGTTACATAGCCTATAAATAGTGTTGCTAGACAACAAAAAGTTGGACATGAATGTTCATAGCACCACTATTCATAAAAGGTACAAGTTTTACTGCCCTCAAAGCTCATTTGCACAATTACCAAGCACGGGGCCTCAGAGTGCCTACCACGCACACATCCGTGCATCCATACTTTGCTCTCTTCTCATGACTAGTTAAATGGAAACAGAACCTAATTTTCATTTGTAGCTGCAGAAGATGGAAGAAGTGTCCTTAATACCACATTAAAGTCAGTTCAAGAAAACTCCTTAGATGATTTTCCAGCACATCTTTTTTCTTTAAATGCCAGAATCACCTTTTCACGTGTCTAGCGGAATGTTCCTACTCTGTTTCCTTCCATGTGCATGGTTTCAAGAGTGAGAGTTATGTAAGAAGGTTGCATTTGTACTCAAAACTCATTCTATAGGAGTGGTTCTTCTGTGAAAAGCTAAAGAAGAACAAATATAAAAAGAGAATGCATTTCTTTTTGACTTTGAGAATCCACTCTCTATTTGCTCCATATATTTGAAAAATCCAGTTGACTTCTCAGGTAGGGTAGCAGCATTTTTGGGAATGTTCATACGGTTTCTGTCTCTCTTTGGTTTGAACGGGAACTGTTCTATGGACGAATTTTATTTCAAAGTACACATTGGGTCAGAAATGAAGAATAAATATATCATTAAGGGGACATCCTTCTCTTTAAGGCTTAATGCAAGGCAGATGATAAATTACACTTATATTCTGAGTGGCTTTCTTGGAGAATTCCCAGGAGCTTTACAAAAATTAAAAATTCTTAACAGCAACATCATACATCAGTTACTTTAGTTTAGATTTTAAAACAGAAATTGATTTAGCATTTTAGATCTCCAGTGGGGATTGCTTGCGCATTCAGGAAAGCTGCTGTTAGAGGTAGATATGCCAAACAACCAACAGCTGCTGATCTAGGCAAAGACTTGCATAGTTTCCAGGAAATCACAAAGATGCTTCCATAACAAGTGCAGGCATCGATCAGCCCAATCTGTGAGACGGGAAGATGGGAATTTAAAGACATGGCTATTAGTGAAGACAGCAGTGTGGACAAGTGTCCTTATCCATCCTGCTTACCTTTATTGCTACAATTTCTATAGACCCACAAGTGCCCACCTTGAAGATGACAGATGATGTGAAAAACAATAAAAAAATACCAATTGCAAATTCAGCCTTGTGTTTATAGTTTCAAGTGTCTCACTTGTCCTAATCAGCTCAAAGATAAATATGGAGCCGGGTACAATAAAATGTTGTAGAGGTCAGTTTCAGTATTGCTAAACTCACAAAAATAACTGCATCTGACAATTTAAGTAGCTTTTGTGATCATTAAGTTTTTTTTTTAGGAGTCCGTGAAAAATAGAAAATGCTCTCTGTCCATTCATAGTAAAATATAACTTAAGAAGAAGTAGAAAAGAAAGTACTTAAGAAACTAGAACAGAAAGAAAAGATAGAATAAAAGAGCTAATAAACACCAAGTACCTTGTTATTCACATTCGAATAAAGCCGATCTTTCAAGTTATTAGGGAGAGAAAAGAAAATGGCATGAATGTGGAGGATTTTTGGTGTTGGAATTGAAGATATTGATATGGAATTAGTATGATACATATGTACACATATGTCAGTGTCTTCTATTTCTTTGTCTACTGTCTATAACAGTGGCTTCAACACAAACACACACACATGAGAGAGAGAAAGAGGAAGAAAAAGAAAAAGAGAGAAGAAACTTACCATGTGCGATGTTGAAAGTGTTATTTTATTTGTGCTTGATCATTCATATAGGAACCAATTTGGTATAACTGCCCAAGAAGAGGAACCCTAATGAACCCTAGCATATAGCCCAATACAGAATAAATAACGTAGGTGATTAGTTAACGCTTGTTGAATAAAATGGGGATAAAAATTGCTGCAAATCTAGTCATTTTTACACCAGGATAAAAAACTATTGGGATAGAATACTGTTTCCAATAAATGGTGCTGGGACAACTATATCACTACCTGCAAAAGAATTAAGTTATATACCTACCTCACACTATATACAAAAATGAACGCAAAATAGATTTTAAAAACCCTCAATGTAAGAGCTAAAATTATAAAATTCTTAGAAGAAAATGTAGGTATAATTCTTCATGACCTTGGATTAGGCAATGAACCCTTAGATATGACATTGAAAGCACAAGTAACACAAGAAGAACACAGATAAATTGGACATCATCAAAATTAAAATATTTTGTGGTTCCAAAGAAACCATCAACAAAGTGAAAAGACAATCCACAGAATGGGAGAAAATTTTTGAAAATGAAATATCTGACAAGGTATGTAAAATATAGAAAGAAGGATTGCAACTCAACAAGAGACAAATACCACAATGTTTGAAAATGGTAAGCATCTGACTAGACATTTCTCCAAAGCAGGTATATAGATTGTCAACAAGAAAAAGATTAAAAGATGCCTGATGTTATTAACCATCAGGGACATGCAAATTAAAACCACAATAAAATGCCCCTTCAAATGCATTAAGATGGATAGAATAAAAGACAGATAACAACAAGTCTTGTCGAAGATATGGAAAAATTTAAGCTCTCATGCACTGCTGGTTGAAATGCAAAATGGTGCAGCTACTTTGCAAAACTGTCTAGAAGTCTCTCCTAAGGTTAAACATGGAGTTACCGTATAACCCAGCAATTCCACTCCTAGGTACACGCACAAGAGAATGAAAACATGATGTCCACACAAAAATCTGGACATGAATGCCATAACACCAACATTCACAATAACCATAAAGTGGTAAAAACCAAAATATCTATCATGATAATTGGACATAAACAGTGTGCTATATCCACACAATGGAATATTATTTAGCAATGAAAAGAAATGAAGTATCAACACATGTTGTAACATGAATGAATCTTGAAAGTTGAATGTTAGGTGATAAAACCCATCACAAAAGACTACATGCTGTATGATTCCTTTTAGAAGGAATGTCCAAAATAGGCAAGTCTATAGAAAAAAAGGTAAATTAACATTCACCTAGTGCTGGGGAGGAGTGAGGAAGGACTGCTAAAGGGTACAAGATTTCCTTCTGGAGTGAGATTAAATTGTTCTAAGTCAATTGTGGTGTGTGGTTGCACAACTCTGTGACTGTACTAAAAACACTGAATTAAACACTTCAAATGTATGGTATACAAATTATATCTCAAGTAGGCTGTTAAAAATAAAAATAAATACATGGTGCAGATATCTCATTGACAGTTTGAATAGTCTCTTTTGTATGAGGAAAGCAAAACCAGATGCAAAGGATGGAAAGATTATCAAATGGTATTGTTCTAGAAATAGAAATGTCATTACAACGAAATTGTTCGGAGAAAAGTTTGCACATTTATCAAAAAGAAACATACTCTAAAATGTGAATGTATCACCTCTTATTCAAGTGGTTTATAATTAAAAACAAAACCAAAACAAGAAAAATGTAATTTTGCACTGACATTAATCAACCTTAGCTAGTGTTTCAAAAAATACCTCATTAACCATCAATGGGGCTGGTCAAACGGTTCAGAAGACCAAAAAAAATCTCTTACCACTTATAGAAAAACTTAAAATGTCATGGTTTTCTGACTGGATCATAGCAGTTATCTTAACATGCAATATACAGTATACTGAGAAACTTGATGGAATTCAGGGGTCAAAGAGCTAAAACCAGTTAGAAGATAAGATGATATAAATTAAAAGAAGCTGTAGGAAATACAAAAACGATAATTATAAAAGTTAGTTCTCTAGCACCACCCCTAGACACGCACGTGTGCGCAAACACACACACACACACATACAAAGTCTAGCTGCTGCTGGCGAGCTATAAAATACAATGGAGAGCTGTATTTTCCAACAGACTTCCGTGCATGAAAGACAGTAACACTAGCCCATCTGCGGTGCACTATGTCAGATTGTGGTGTCGTAGTTATTCTGGATTTGGAAAGGGGTCCCTCAACAGATGTCTCCACAACCTGCCCCACAACGCAGTCTCCTGAGAGAGAAGAAGTACATGAGAACTCGAATAACATTCTCTTTCACATCCAGCAACAGAGTGAAAAAGAAACAGCACATTGAAAAAAAAGTACAGACGGACACAGTAGTAGGTAACAAAGGACCGCAAGAATCAGCAGGGAAGTCGATGTAAGCATAGAGCATAATCTAAAGGACTGGGTTATAAAACACTGATAGTATCTGACAGCTGTGGACACTTTTACAGGTTTGAAAACATTGCCACCTCTCTCATTTGACGCACTCTCGACCTAGAGAGCAAAGCCGAGCATCTTACAAATGAAGCACGGAAGGCTGAGGCAGGTTAAATCATGGGAGCAGGAGAGCACACGCCTGAGGAGAGATGCCAGACGGAATCTGGAACCGCCGGAGGAGAACACGGAGATGCAGCGTTTTCCTAGAACTTTAATTTTGCATCAATACAAATAGGAACACAATACAATCTTGCTTCAAAGTGTGTGTATGTGTGTGTGTTTACTACATCACGATATATATATCGTGATGTAGTAAAAACAAAGTATCTGTCCCTCCCAATTCCACCTACACCTTTCTCCAGTTCTGTCAACAGCTCCCCAGCCCAAGGCACCAGCCATCACCTCTTATGATGGAAGCCTCCTGCAACTCTTTCCTTCACGCACACTGTCTCCCATTTCAGGCTCCTTCCCATATAGCCTTCAGAATGCTTCCTTCAGCCTGCGAATCAACTTACAGTTGTGTTCAAAAATCACCCACCATTCTCCCATCTAACTCAGTGTCGAATCCAGTGTTAAATGATCAGAGTCCTGACAATGCTGTGACCTCAGTTCCTCCCGCTGGCCAGCCGTGGGCCTCCCCAGACACACTACCAAGCACTGGCCTCCCCGTGTCCCTCCACTACATCACAAATGCTCCACCCCAGGACCTTCATAATCACCGTTTGTTGTGCCAAGAACCCTCTCCCTCTTTATATCCACCTCGCTTTCCCCCTCATTTATTCCAAATGCTTTCCTGAGTACCCTACCTGAAAACGAGACAGACAAACATCTCTCTCCTTTCTTTCCTGGCTGCATTTGAATCATATTACTCATGACCATCTGAAATGATGTCCTGTTTGTCTTTCTAGTTTCAGTCTCCATCACTAAAGCACAAGCTCCGAACATGCAGAGCCTTGGTCTGCTTCATTCACCACCTTATCCCCAACAACTATCAAGTTTTGAACAAAGCAGGCATTAAATGAACATTTTTATCAACATATAATTGGCCTATAACATGATATTATTTTCAGGTGTTGAGCATAATGGTGTATTGTGAAGTGATCACCACAATGAGTCTACACCACACAGAGTGGCATATTTTTTCTTGTGATGAGAGCTTTTAAGATTTACTCTCTAAGCAACTTTCAAATATGCAGTAGAGCATTCATGACTGTTGTCACCATGCAGTAACTTACATCCCTACGATTTATTTATTTTATAATTGGACGTTTGTAACTTTTGACCACCTTCACCCATCTCCTGTCCCCTCACTCCCCATGTCTGGCCGCCACCTGTCTGTTCTCTGCATCTATGAACTTTTTTTTTTTCTGGAAAAAATAATACTGCTGCTTACATCTAACTTCTGCTCCTCACGCTAACACTTAATGATAGATGCATTTGGTCTCATTTTACAGGTAGACAAATGGAGGCTCAGGAAAGTTAACCTGCATGCCTGATAACCTATAGTTAACAAATTATTGAGCTTCATTTTTATCCATATTTGATTCCCATATCCTTGCTACCTGTTAAGGTTGTTCAAGCCATGAGGTTCCCTGGTGGTTCCCCATAGGACACCCTCATCATTAAGGGAAGGCCTGGCTGACGTCCCAGATCCCATGGCCCCCATTTTAATCAACTGTCTGACGCATGTTTGTTTATACATTGGGGCTCCTGTAAGATTTCACTTGACACACTTTTTAAAGGTGCTGTTTCTAAAGACTACTAAAAAAGGTCATGTTGTATGTTACATTATATAGTATGTCATATATGAACATATATGAATGAATGATTTAGTTGAGAATTATCATGTTTATTTAGCACCTATGATGAGGGAAAGAATCATTTTTTTGCTCTTTTTTTTTTACTCCCCAGTGAACGTTAGTTTTGCAAAACACTGCTCTTGGTGCTACAGGGTGTGCAAAATTGTACAAAACATGCTTCCTTTCTCAAGTGCTTCTAAATGAAATGCAAATGGGAAATCAAGCATGAGGTATAGCATCTACATTCTGTGATACATCTCAGAGTAATTTAGTTTGAAATCAGGATGTGAAACTCCTAACATCCTAGAACCAAAAGTAAAAGTCAGACGAAGGTTTTCAGTATTTTCAAAGGTGAAAAAAATCTATGTATAATCAGTATATGAAGGCTAATTATATTTGGAGGCCTGTCTTCTGCCACTTAGAACCTCCTGATTCATACTTTACACACACTTTGTAATAAGCCTGTCTTTCTTTTCTTCCTTCCTCTATTCCTTCCTTCCTTCCTTTCTCCCTCCTTCCCTACTTCTTCCTTCCTCTCTTTCCTTCTTTCTTTCTTTCTTTCTTTCTTTCTTTCTTTCTTTCTTTCTTTCTTTCTTTCTTTCTTTCTTTCTTTCTTTCTTTCTTTCTTTCTCTTTCTTCCTCTCTTTCTTCTTCCTTCCTTCTTTTTTCATAGCTCTCAGTATATTAGAAGGATTGAATTGAAAGACGGGAGAAGACAGATAAATGAAATGCCTGCGTACAAGTAACACATGAGAGCGGAAAACCTGATTGTGAGAAAACTGAAAAAAACCTTGACAAACTAACGTGAGTACCATAAAACACAGTTGTTTCAAATCGTGTAGCGTGGCGAAGTACAAATGTTATCTCCCCTTACGGATAGGGGGTCAACACTTAAAATAGCATGTTTTACAAACTGTTGAAACTTAAATGGGGATTCTCAAGACTGAACTCTTTTTCTTACAAATGTGGATAGGATGTGACATAATCTTGTGGGCATGTGTGAGTGTATACATTTTACTAATAAATCTTTTAAAGAAAATATTTCAAGTCAAATAGTTTATCTGATAAATTGGTTTATTATATAGAGATAAAATGTATAGCACTACATTATAATTCCTTAATGTCTTATTTTGTTGCTTTTATTTTCATGTTTACCGGGTAACACTTTAAAATAACGGCCCAGCTAAGGTAATTAATGTTGAATTACAGTGGAAATCCAATTGAATTACTTGTGACAGTCACATTAATACTAAATGAGTTCACTGTGATTAATGCTGTTAAATAGATACCAGAGGAATTAATATTGATTAGGCAATTATTTTAAAGTGTTACTGTTTATTGCAATTTATACTAACTTCTTTTTTTTTTTTTTTTTGAGTAAACCTTTATTGACAGCTGTGTAATCACTCAGGGACCCAGAGGTGGCAGCACAAAGTTGTGTTTTGTTTTCTTACATTTAAAATGGCAAAATGTGAAACTTTCTCTTACTCTACCCTACTTCCCAACATCCCACGGTTTTTAGCAGTTTCTGAACCATTGCTTATAACTTGTCCCGGACGCCGTGTTCCCCTGAATCTTCTGTGTAGCTAAGTCTTACTTGTCCTTTAGGGTCTGGCTCAAGTCCCACCCTCTATATGACAATTTCATAAGTCCTCAGCTAAACTTGACATCGGAACAGTACTATATGAGGGCCAGAGCACTTGCATATCATTTGAGACGTAGGATATAATACCTTAATAGCCGTTCACATTTTAGTGTGTCCTTATATAAATATGTCACACATAAACATTTTCACCAATAGGAGATTTTACATAGCATGATATGCTAAGTATACCAATTGTAAAACAATCTGTGATCACACTACATTTGCACGTTCAGCTCAGTCCTCCTGGACAGTGGGAAATAATAGTAATTATTTCTGTTCTTATCAGAGAGCTGAGTGGGACTTTTCCACAAGAGGGTGGAGAGTGACAATTGATAAAATCTCCCCTGTCTGGATTTCTGAACAGAAACCTGGGAGGTCCAAGAGCGTATCTTTGAATCTCAATAGTTTTTGTGAAAATGTATCATAAATAAGGGTCTTAGGTGGTCACACAGCCGTTTTTGGACCCTTTGTGAAAAACCTAATAAAAGAAATAAATTACTGAGAATGCAACCGTGAAAGATGGGACATTTTCATTCAGAAACATCTGGTTGTCACATGTTAGCAGAAACTCCTCTTTAGAATGAAATCTGTGAGAGAATCTTCTTCACCAGATGATGAGAGGATGCTGTCAGGGAAATAGTTTTTCAACAACAGTAGGAGAAATATTTAGGAAAGGTTTTGTCTTTTGTATTAGTCAAGGTTCTCTAGAGAGACAAACAAACAAACAAAATACGTGTGTGTGTGTGTGTATTGTTATATATGTGGAGAGAGAGAGAGAGATTATTTTATGGAACTAGCTCATGTGATCTTAGGAACTGACAAATCCAAAACTTGTGGCCCAGGCTGGCAGGCAGGAGTTCAGGCTGCAGTCTCCAAGCAGAAATTCTTTTTCTCCAGGAAACCTCAGTTTTTATTCTTAATGCCTTCAACTGATTGAGTGAAGCCCATTTATGTTATTGAGGATAACCTCCTTTACTTAAAGTCAATTGATTGTAGATCCTAACTACATCCAGATTATCTTCACAGCAACCTCTGGAATAGTGTTTGATTGAATCATTAAATGCTATAGCCTAGCCAGGTTGACACATAAAACTAACCATCACATGCGTCATGGGAGTATACCTGTTTGGTGTAGAAGTCTTTTTCTTCCTTTTGCTTTTTTATTAATATAATTCATGCTTTTCAGAGTTTTTTCTCTAGTTTTTTTTTTTTTTAAGTAGATCTTGATTGTGACAACTTTGCTTTGGCCAACTGTGATACTTTTTACTAGCAATAGGTCTACCTATCTATCTATCTATCAATTTATCTATCTATCTTCTTAACACCCTCCTTTCTCCCTATGTTCAGAACTGCCTTAATATTTCTCCTGCAATAGTCATATCATTTATTACAACTCTTATAAAGAAAAGAGAAATCAGACTTTAACTTCTTTACGTTCTTAACATCATGAGAAGAACTGACGATAATGGATGATAGATATAATGATCAAATGATGAACAATTTGTATCAAAAACAAAAGACATTCTGATATTATGAATATAAAAATAGTTTTTGATGCCTGAGATGATTAATACCAACAATTAATTGTTTCCTTTTAAAATCACATTTTGGGCTTCAGATATTTTCTACAAAAGCTAGAGAGCAGAGCATTTTGCTTATCAAAATATTGTCTCAGGTCATGATTCATCTATTGATTGATTTGCATTTTTTATTGATTCTCTTTTTCTCTAGGCTTTAAAAGATTTACTGAAATTAAGTATGTTTCCCAACTCTGGGTAGTTGGTCTGGCAAATTTTTATATACTCTTCTCATTCTCAAAGGAAGATATCCAATCGCTCACACAAATGCTCTCTGTTTGTATCTCTGCAAAAGTTCCTCAATTTAACTTCAGAACATGCTTGATGTATTTCCATAGGTACCGTAGTTTATTGCATTTTTCTAGCCAGGAGTACATTTAAACTGAAAGTAGTTTGTGTTGATGCCACAATAGAAGGCTGTTCTTTCCCTCAATTTTGCATGACCATGATGCAGTCAGGGAAAAGATTAAAAAAAAAGGAAGCTGTACATGGCAGCCCCCTCAGGGGAATGCCTCCTGGCCTTACACAATAACAGAAATGCCCGCAGAAAGAGGAGGCCATTCAGAGACCACGCTCAATTTCTAGCTAATCAAAATAACCAGCAATGGAGAGTGGAGACATTTGCAATACATCTCTAAGATCTGGAGCATATCGTAAGTAGTGGTTATAAAATTTGTACAATCAGTATCAGTCTAGTCCACAAGAGAAAAACATTTACAACTTTTTAAAAAAAGAATAATCTGAAGAACGCTGCAGCCAGCCTGCTCCCTTTGAAAGCAGGATTCTTATCGCCAAAGCATAACTGCTTTTGCTACAAATCTTATAATATCTTCCACGGCACATGTGCAATAACTGATCGTAAAAGATACATAGCATTATGCGGTCGAGGATCTCTGGGAAAAATCCAGCTCTTAAAGTTAAAATGCAGTTTGAGGCTTATCAGTTGATATTTATGGCACATCTTGTTAGGGGGAAATTATCACTGCTTCCATTAGTGATTAGCGCACCAGAAGCTAAACCTTTTATGCCTTAAGGAGTTCATTCGATTACCATTAGCTCATTATTATATCATCCTTTTCTTTTAGTATTATCACTATACTGACTGCTTTCATTTCATCAAATTAATGCCTTACCTGCTATTGCTAAGTTGTCCCCCATTATTGCTAGATTAGGATTTCTCCTAAAAACAGCTTGGTAAGAATGTCAAGAAGAAAATTTCCATTCCTTTTCCTACTATTCTTTTCTTCAAAGTATAGGTGAATGAGAATTGATACCATTTGTTTATTCATTGGCTAAGTAGGCAAAGCCATACTTTGCCAAAATATCACTTAAATTATGCAACATATCTAATATTGCTAATCCCACCATTATCACCACTGCCAAATTCATTTTGGAGGGAAGGGGCAGATCACTTTTGATGATTATGCCACTTTCTCATAAAAGGTAGTCTCTGCCATTATGTACTTCAAGAGTTCTCTCATGTATAGGGTAAGATTGTATTCCTTGGACAAAACTGACTCTCAGTCTTGGAAATAACTTTGTTCTGGGGTATTTGATTTTATTACTAATGGTTGTTAGCTTTGCAAAATGTTGTTGTTAGAGCGAAATAGCAGCTCTGCATCCAAGGTGATAAGAAATACCCTCAAACCCACTATTACATGAAATGTGTGACATTGTTAAGTCAGCTTGTGTGAGGATATCACTGCTGGCATTTCGAGTCCATTCTTTCTTTGAATACTTGTGGAAAATAGATTTTGTATACTTGGTTGTGCTTCATATATAGTTTGTATGGAGACATTTTAAAAATACAGTTCATTTTCCAAAACTGTACCATCATTGATTCTGCACATTGTTATTTTTCAAGTACCATCCATCCCTGTGGACACAGCCTAAGAAGCCTGTCGTTAACTGGTCCCTGCCTCTACCTTTGCCTTATCTTCACTCCCTGCCTCTCCCTCTGCTCCTCCTGGTCCAGCCACATGGAATCCCTTGAGTTACAGATGTTTCAGGTTCTCCCTGCTTTCTGGTATCTGCATATATCACTCCTTCTGCTGCTAAATTAATTAAACAAGGAGGCCATTCAACTGAGTTGGTTCTAATACTTCACAGCCTTTGAAAGCAACCTAAATCCTGCCTATAAATGTTTCAAGGGTGGGAAACCAAAACCTGGGACAACCAATCACAAACCGCCAACTAGACTTGCCCAAACAAGACAGCTGCTGAAGTCATGTCCAATCAAGTAATTTCTTTGCTTTGCTCCTGGATCTCCTCCAGAAAAGCCTCTCCCCTGACTCCCATTCGAAGTGCTCCTAACTACTTCCAGTTTGGTACCCCCCGATTCAAGTCAACTTCGCTCAAACTCTTAAAATGTTGACTATGCCTCAGTTTATCTTTGAACACTGACAATGACATTCTTTTCCCTCTTTCTTTGACTAGTCAATTTCTCTTATTCTGACGTGTAAGTATAGAAGTCACTTCCTCAGAAGAACATATTTTGTCCTCCCAAGGCTGAGTTAATTGTATCACCCTAGTCGTCCTGGACCACGTGGTCCTCATCCTCATCTGCATTGTGGCCGTTACCACTTGGGACTGACACTCTCCGTCGTTGTCCTTACTGTTCACAAGTCTGTACTTCACACCTGGCATAGGACCACAGGCGCTGGAGACAAGAAAACACTGTTGATTAAGTGAATGAATGAATGAATGGTCTTTGCTTTGTAGTGCAGTACAGGCTCCACCCAAGAGCAGATAATGGCCCTTTTTTTCTGTCTATGTAACAAAAATAATGTCCTTCCAGTTTCCATCCTGCCCTCTTACTGTGATGTGTTACCTGAAAGTGTTTTGAAGCCATGACAATGGGAGGTCTCAGCCTCGTCTATGCTGATCACTGATTAAAGAATGCACTTAACGAAATGTGTTCGGAAACACATAGCAATATTTTTGGAAAGGTTTTTCTCCTCCGCTTTTATCCAATTAATGAAGAATTTGTATTCATGGGTACCCCTGCTGTTAAGTGGTTTACTTTCTCCTTTAGCTTTAATTAAGTGTCTTCAGTTAAAGATTTTTTTTATTTGTTTTTAATCACAAACAAATGAAAAATATCCAGATTCCCTTGAGGTATTTCCCCAAGTTTCCCAAATATATTTAAACAAAAGAGGTAGTCAAAGCCTCAGACCCCCTTCTCAACTCACAGGTTTGACCTCCTGGAATCCTTGCTGGGGTCCTTGGTCACGATCGATTGGGAAGCACCTGACTGTACGGGCAGAAGGTTTCACATCATAACATTTACTACATAAAATGAAACTGCTACACTCATTGATTTAACTAAAGTACTGTAAGCATAAGTGACCCTTCAGAAGAGGAACTTCTAATTACAGACTGAAAGCAATCTACAAAAGATTTCATGAACTATTTTTGAAAGTCTCTTTGTATTGCTCTGTTCTCTGTAAACATTGAGAGTCTATAGTTTTTCTTCAAAATAAAATCAAAACACAGTGGCATTGCCCTATTACCTGTAAACTTTGTGATCTTCCTGTGGAAGTGAAACTGCTCTTGATTAATGAATAGTGTCAAGTATTAAAATGAACAATATAATCTATTTACTCTGTATCTTAACACTACTCAGGTAGAATAAAAATTTATTATATTTTTAAGATCAGTAACAATTGTGTATGGTATTGAAATAATGTATTAGTCTCTGGGGTTATTTTTTAAGAAATATGGTTTAAATGAATCCCTAATCAAGCTTTAATTATTGGATGTACCCAATACATATTCAACTCATATAAAATTATACAACAAAATGTTTAAGATGAATTTGCCTATAACTATAGATGAAAATAAATGAAAACTACCCAGATGTGGCTCCTAAGTAGTCCATGTGTTCCTATTCTAGCAGTGCCAGTATCATTTAGGAATGTATAATAGCATATTCCTTAAATGAAATACTGTACGTTGTAAATCACTAATCTACAATTCATTATTCTACACTCAGATGCATTTTTGGACCATTTATAACTGAGCTCTTCTGAGAGGCTGTTGTTGTACATGCGGATGATCTGTACACCTCAGTTAGCATTTCTGTAATGCTCTCTTCCTTTCTCGGCTAATTGTCTTGAAATATTGGTATAATGCTTGCTAGCTCAATTTCCCTATGCTTGTCTTCTCATTATTGGGTCCAATTTGGGGTTTTTTGTTTTTCATCATCTTTAACCTTTCGCAGCTTTTGACCCCGTGGTTCACCCTTCTCCGTGAACTTCTGCTTTGATTGAATAATGCGACTCTCTCACGATTTCTTACCCTGCTTCTCTGGCGCGTCTGTTCATCCTCCGGAATCCTTGGGATTCCCATAGGTTTTGTTCTGTTCTCTTCTGCACATTTCCTCTCTTCTCATGGCTTCAATTTCTTGCTACAACTGATTTGTCTTTTATTGGTAACACTTTCTTAGTTTTTTTCTTATGAGTTTTACAGATGAATTGCAAATGCTTGCCTGTAATCTCCAAGTAATACCAGCATGTTCTTATTATGCCTCTCTTCCCTTTTTATCTCAAAAGACTCTTATCGCCTTCCCCAAGATGATTACAGCATGATCTTCCTCGCCACCCAGCTTGGAAACTTCAAAGTTGTTTCTTTCCAACCTCAGGCTCCCAATCAGCCATGAATTTTGTTAAGATCATCTTTTAATATAGTTACCCCCTTTTCATTCCCATTTACTCTTAGGTATTTTCATCTTTTCTCTACTAGCGGATACCCCCTAAATATTCTATCTGCTACATGTCCATCTACTCTGAAGATCATCCTCCATTCTGTCACCAGCTATCTTTCCAAAATATTGATTTAGTCAGATACCCAACTGTCCCCCTCAAAAGCATTCCCTACTGCTATATTACCCCCCCATCAATTTGCGAATTTCATAGCAAAGGCTAAGAAACTTGACTTCAAACTTCTGTTTTATAGTTATCTCCCTACTGTATTAGCTTATCCAACTTCCCCGGTTCCCTGTGCTGACTATCCTTTTGTTCAATGCATCCCTTCAATCTGGAATTCAGTTACTTTCCTCTTTGACTATAAACGTCTTCTTGTCCTAATCTCTTATATTAATGCCTATGTTTCCTTTCAAGATTTCCACAAACCCTATTGTCTCCTCTCTAGTCAGTTTCTAAAGTCAGAATTCCTTTAGACTGGGCTCACATAGTCTAAAGGAACTTCTTTTTCGGCATTTGATTCATCCTGACTCACACTACTGTCAACTGTGTGTCTGTCATCAAAACCAGATTATAAACATCTCAACATTGTTCATGCGTAAACTTTACAAAACCTATTTAATGAATACATGAGTCAATAATCATAAAATATTTAGAACAGAGTTAACTGTTATTTTTTCTTCGCTGTTTACCCCCTTCTTCATATCATCAAGTTCCAATGCTCACTGTTATTTTATCAAGAAATTCCAATGGACTTTGATTGTTACAAAATACACTTGGAAACAGTTCAACCATCTCTGACTATAATAAAATCATTTGGTTATTCTAAAAGAGGCCTTTAGAGAGCTGAGATTTTCCAGAGTCCTCAATGGGACTGAGAGCCATATGATTTCAAAGTTATTTGAATGAAAGTGTTGTGGATTCTGCTGACTTAATATGTTTGGATTAGCCCACCACCTAGTCAAGCCAATGTAAGAAATCATGTGAGCTCAGAGAAAGAGGACCTGAAAAGCGTGAGATAGGTTGTCTAGGCACCAACCACATTCTTCTAATCAGAATAGAACTGAAGTCTCAGAGGAGATTTAGGATATTTATTATGAACTGATCCAGAGACTGGACCCCAAAGACCTGGCTGAGCAATGAGCTTTAGAGGGAAGCTGAGGACACCTGCCATGTTTGACACCAAGCTGAGAGCAATATCGCTAATCTCGAAGCCCTTGGCTAATACTTGTGAGTGATGAGAGGCTCAGCCCTTTAAATACACTCCTATAACTCTTTAAAGTTGCTTCAGTTATCTATTACCATGTGATAAGCTGGTAACAGGTCCTCAAAAATCAATTAATTGTCACTAAAAAAATTAGTGACAAAACCAAGCAACCATTTTTTGTCTCTCATGATTACGTGGTTGACACGAACCAGCTGGATGGTTTTCTGCTCCACGTGGCATTAGCTTGGACTATAGCCATCAGGAGGCTCGACTGGCCTGAAGGATCCATTAGGGCTTGCTTTCGTGATTGGTGGTTGGCACGCTGTTTGGGGCTCAGCTGTGTCTATCAGCAAGAGTGCCTCAGTTTCCCTCGACATGGCCTTTGCAGGGAGTGAGACTTCCTCACAGCAGGACAGCTGGCTTCCAACATGAAATGTTTTAGGAGAGCCAGAATCTGCAGATCTAAGACTCAGCTTCAAAGATACATGATTGTCATTTCTGCTTCATTCTTTTGAGCAAGGTTAGTCCAGGTTCAAAGGGAATGAAAACAGGCTTTACCTCTTAATGGAAAAAAATGACAAAACATGTATACCCAACACTAATCCACTGTATGTATATAGTGAACAACTCTATACCGTAAGCACAATTTGACCAAAAAAAAAAAAAAGGTAAAAAAGAAGGTTTGGAGCTATTATCTAAACATTGCATACCTATATTTTAAGTGTGCCTTAAAATTATGTAACACAAATATTTTGTGGGAATGACATGACACTGCTGAATCATTGAACAGATTGTCAACTAAAATTGTCTTGCTCTTTTTTTATATACATCTGTTGTCATAAGCACACTTTACTTATTTTTATTTTTGAATGTATGTTGAATCAATAACTTGTGCTTCTTTCTGAAAATCACTTGATATGACTTTTTGTCATGACTAATTAGCATTAAGTTGATGTGATATCTAGTAAGTGACATGAATATATTCTCACTGTGTAATATTTAATATACATTGAATTTATTAGCAATACTTATAGAATGCATTTTCTTTTCTAATAGCTATGAATCTCAGGACATTGAAATATGAGTAAGTTTTTTAAAGCTACCTAAGTGGATAATCCAAAACAAAAATAACATTTACATTAAACATTTTCTAGATATTATCTTTTTCTTTTTGTCTTATTATTACTTAAAAAAATCTTATGTCTAACCTAATGGTTTGCTCAAACAGCCAGAGGTTAAAGGGTTGAAATTATTTGTAAAACATGTTACTATGGAAAGTAGAAAAATTCTTAAAAGATAATAAAGAACTTCACATTTCAACTGATCATTTCACCATTGGAAATTACTTTAAAACACAAATTTTGACATAAATTTAAATTCTATTTCTCATTTATGGATCTTTGAATTAATGAGGAAGCTGAAATCATGAAGACAGTTGTCAAGCTGTGAAAAGACTTCTTTAAATTATTTCCCTGCAGGACATGTCTAAGGAGACTAATTCTTACTATGAGGTTGTCTGACAAAGAGGAGCAGCTTTCTCCCCTTTCCTTTCCAAACGCTTTCTTCACAAGCCGTACATAATGGCTCTTGTAACTCTAGATTCAAATGAAGATCGGAGCTGTGTTAATTTCTGCAGCACCACTGGTAACTCAACTGAGAGGGATGTCAATTCTAAGTGGCTCACATTCTTCATTGCTATTTTAATCTTATATATTGTTAATGTAATAGAGCATTTGAACTGATGATAAAGATCAACTTTTTGAAATAAATAAAAATAAAATGTGGGCTTTGAAGAAAATACTCTTGGAAAATGTCAGTACATACACATTATTTCTTGGGTAAAAATTAACCTTAGTAAACTTAAGTGAATAAATGAATGAAAGAAACCTTATAAAATAATGTGGAATTGATTGCAGGTTTTTTTTAAATTAATTCCTTATTTAAAGCCAACTAAATGACAAGAAATAATGACAGCCCCAAAATAAACTATGCCTGTACATGCCTTTATAATTAAAAAATTCAATTCAGTTTTTTTCTGTATGTGTATAAATGTGTGTCTATAGATATAAAGGCTACTAAATACACAGGTAGATTGTCCATGATAGATAGATGATGAATAAGTATTTTCCCCCTTTAAATTGTCTTGTCCTTTTGTTTCCCCAACAGTCTCTAGTAACCTAGCTGAGCACTTGATAGCACTTTGGTCCATGTGATTTATTATAGATCATTTGTGTGGCATCCCAAATGTTAAACCATCAGGGCTATTTGGCACACAAGATTGGCATTATCCAAAATAGGGAAAAGTTAGATTTCATAGCTATTATGACTAGCTTTGAGCAGTAAAAAGATAAACTTGATTAGTGTTACAAAAATACAATCCCTGTGGGTTACCTTGGCTTGTCTGCACAGTAAAATGCCTTAGGTAATTAACTAGAGTTTGGCAGATACAGGGCTGTGCACAATGGTATGTGAGAGAAGCCTCCACCCCGTTCACAATAACCTGGGAGATGCTGCTTCAATTCTAAGTACAAAATGGTTATTAAATACACTCAAAGGAAACCTAACATAATTTAAAGTCTGTAAATACCACCACACTTTTACAAAAAGGATTCTGCTTGCCATATATTCTGCTTTTCCCGAACCAACAGAATCCCTGCCGTACCCACCTCCTCATCTTCTGCTTTCATGGAACGAATCTGTACCTACGTTGTTTTCCATTCACAGAACCTGAGTTGTCAAAGGGTATTGTTTTGGAATCTAGATATTTCATTTGCCAATTCTCAACTCTAGTTATTGGCCAGTCCATCACATTTTAATAAATGCTTGGAGATACCAGAAGGTTATGTGATTAGTGCTAGTATGTGTTAGATGTTTAGATGAACCAAAACAGTCAGTTAATTTTAGCCTAATACCTAGTCAAATAAATGGAAAGAAAATATTCAAACTAGTAATTTTAATAAAATAGTTTTTTTTATTCCTAGTGAAAATCCCTGCTATGCAAACTTGTGATGACTAATCAAATCATTATATCTAGAGAAGATAGAACTGATTGACTTATTCTATTTATTCTCCAATATTGAAGGCATTTTCAGCTACACATATGCACATGCTCACAATACAACTTTCAAGATTTTATCTTTTGTCTGATAGGTAGATAGGGGCTTGTGAAAAAGTAAACAATACATAAAAATACAACTACCTCCAGGTACTCTAAATTGATCATCTTGTAGAAGAATTTTCTTTAATATTTGTAGTTCTAATTTTCTTTCAGATATGTAATTTTGGTCAATATATCCAGAGTTTGCTCTGTTCATCCCTAGTCACTAGAAGTACAGTATAACTGCAAGAAATATGTTTCTTGCTCTTTGGTTCACCAACATCTTAATGATTTCATTGGCCGAACAGACAGAAAACAAGAAAAAAATCATCTCTATCTGTTTCCATTGAAAGAATTTTGCAGCTACTTCTAGGTTTATATGCAATTAAATAGCCCCCATAGTAAGACATTAAAGGCATATGAGATAATTTTAATTTGATTTTTTAAACCTACCCAATGGTCATTTTTTACTATCTTTATTAAGTAGTCCTAACTAGCATTTTATATTTGTATAGGAGACAGGGAACAGACTGCTTTGTGCACTGGATTACATTGCCTAATTAGAAACTTTAAAACATTAAACTTTGGTGTTAAAATGTTACATATCTTTTAAATCATCATGCCATTACAAAGACTTCTTTTTCCCAAACCTAATTCTGAGCTGATCTGTGAACTCTAGATAATCTCATTAAATTTGAATTGAATCAAGCCAAGCTTGTTTGGGCAGTTGTCTTAGCACAATCCATGAGTGACAGTCGAATGGACACACAAATGGAAAGTTCAGCAGGATAGTGTGTGCTTAGCAGGCAGTAGTCTGAGGATCGGAGTTCAAAATTCATGAAGATTCACCAAAGAAAAGAAGCCGTGTCATATTTTGAATGTCACATGTTCTGTGGTCACCAGTGTATGACACACTGTGATCCAGTTCTGAGAAAGTACACTGAGGCCCAAATTAGGAAACACAAACAGAACAGAAGAACATGGAGGAAAGAATCTAAGTGAATTGGCTCTTTCAGGGAAGAAACATTCTCTTCTACTTTCTTAGTGTCTCTGGCTGGGTCTAAGAATTGAAATGATTTAAGAGAGGTATACAGAGTAAAGGATACACATTTATTAAATTATTCCATGAGAGTCTTCTCAAGAGAATGAAAACCCAAGGAAGTGACCAGAGCACAAAGCTTTTATACCTTTTAGACAAAGACCTTTGATCTGGGGCAGTCAGTTGTAGAGAAATGGCTAGGAAGTAAGGGTTGACTTAATAAGAGTTGCTTGTACAAATTTCTTAGCCTCAATTTCCCATCTCTGGTAGTAAGAATGCCTTCCTTCTTCCCGGCGCAGAGAGAACATCTTTCACATGGAGTTTTATCTCCTGCTTTTAGGAAGAAAAAGGAAGGTCAGAGTTCCTTTCTGGCACCTGCTGTTTCTCAATTGTCTTTAACTCAAAATAATCAATATGCCAAAGTGGCATATTTTGAAGTTGAACGTTTTCATTTTTCAATTTAATTTCCATTTTCAGGGTCCTCAGACCAACTGAATGTCATAAGCAAGAAATGTCTAGCTTGCAAGTGTTGAGTACTTAAGTAAAGTTAACAAGGGAAGATAAAATGTGAGGGAGCCAGCGGAGGTGGAAACTGTTGGATCCCAGCCCAATCAGATACCCTTGGAAAATGTACCCCCAACTTCTGCATGTGCTTCATCTAGGGGCTGAAATTTGCAATCATATTCAAAAGACTCTCCTTTTAGTCCTGGAGCCACTCATCTCAGGGAGGAAATTGCCTGGGAGTCTCAGTTCCCACGGGGCATACAATAGCCAAAGAGGTTTAAATGCACAGCATTGTTACCTCCTGGTGTGATAAACAACAATGTATGTAGCTCTCTGAATGTGTGATTTCACCTTGCTAAATTTCTTCGCCTGAAGCTATCCTGAGTTCTCCATTCTTGTTCTGGCTTCTCCTGAGAATACTTGTGCACAGATTCTCCTCTCAGTGTTCTCATCTGGAGAAACCAGACTAAACCACCTGCTGAACAATCAGGACTCTACCAGAAACTCATTTATAGTTATAACCATAATCCAAAGACAAATGTCGACTGCTCACTATACAGGTGATGCTCTCTGTGTGATTACAGCTTCCGCTAAGTGTGAGTAGGTGTTTCTCAAAGTATAGTCTGAGCCTCATCTGCAAAAGCATCATTTTGGATGACAATTAACATGCACATTTTTAGGCCCCACCACATAGTTCTTGAATCAGTCACTGAGACTGGGACAAGTAAGCTGGCATCTTTAAGGAAAGCCTCAAGGTGATGCTTATGCATATAGAAGTTTAAGAAACTCTGATCTAAGCCATGTGTGAGAAGCAGGTTTATTTCCTAGTTCCCAGATGGTCGGAGCTGCTATTTGTGGCATCGTCTAGGCTGGCTATAGAAGAGAAACCAGACAGATCTGACATTATCTGAAAGTATACACGCTGTCTGCCAGGAATGAGTCAACTTCTTAGAGATAATAAACTTATATAAGACTCTTTTTAAGGACGAGGAATCCAAGATCTAGAGAGGTTAAGTGATTTGCCAAATAGCATGCAAAGGCTATCTTTAGATGGAACAAAATCTCAGGTACCCTAATTCCCAAACCATCGTGCTCCTCTTACCTGAGCTACATCCTGTGACAGCTCATATTACCACTCTTAAATTAAAGTAATATCGTTATAATAAAAATAACAACAATTGTAATGTTTGCAACCACCAGTAAAGTTTTGCCTGTGAGTACTTGCGTGCATGTAGGCGCACACACACAAACACACACACACACACATACACACACACACACACATACACACACACACACACACACAGAGGCATATCTGCCTCAGTGAGAAAGATGATTAATTTCATGCATATTTCTAGACTTTTCCCTTTCATTATGCCTTATCTATCGTATAAGGCTGGTTCTGATGGCTGCTGAAGCTAGACACAGAGGAGCGGCATATGGGAATATTTTCATATAAATATGGCTTTGTCTAGAATGTATTAAAATGTCTAGTGGCTTAAATTAATTAAGCCATAGAATTAACATATACAAACACAATATCAGACTCTCAGCATCATGTAAACAAAACAAGCATTGGCTACTAAAATTGTTCATTGTTTAACCAGTTGAATTGCTGTCATGTGGACAGAGCCTGCGCATTTATATGATGGTATGTATGATCATATTCTAATGAAAAACACAAATGTTTGGGGGATTAGCTCTTATTCTCGAATACAGTGCTTTGATCCCTCATTAACATGCATAATCAAGTGCTGAGTGTCGATTTGCACATTTATTCATTTCAATTTTTTAATCTAGGAAAGAAATGGAAAAATCAAAACAAAACAAAATTGGATTTTCTCATACTGGTTTTGCAAAACGTTCACTAGACTTGCTTGGGAAAAGTGAATTGGCTGGCAGTTTGGTTTATTGTTACAATACAGTTATAATTGTATTTAATACAAAGTTCGCATTTACAGTGTTTAATCATTACAGCTTTAGATGAGTTTTACCCAGTCAAGGCTACATTCTCCCTTCACAGGGAGAAATATGATTTGTGTGTGTGTGTACGTGTTACTCTTTCAAGGTTGTGCTGTAGATAGGCACTGAGCTTCTTCTATTGAAATGGCCACATTTAAAATTAATCACTCATGAGCTTTTGTTCTCTATATTTCTTAAAGCACCTCATTGGATAAGGGATTGCTAGTGTGCTCATGGTGTTTTTCCCTCTTTTTTTAATGGCAACTGCAGCAAACCACATACTAACTGCAAAACACAGCTATTAGATTTTGTATTTTGATGCCCAAGACGTAACCCAGCAGCTTTTGAGGACGTCAAGAAATTGTGTATCTATCTCTGAAAAAGGCACGCCTTGGTCTGACGTAAACTGGTTACAGATCCTCTCTCCCTTCTATAAGTGCTTGTTTCTCCACCTCGTCTTATACCGTGAGTCCAGGGGAGAGGAATTTATCTCTGTTTACACTCTGCCATCTGTTCATCATCTGACATCAATTCCACTTTAGGTCTTACGGCTTTTGTGGTCCAACTATGAAGAAGGGAGTCAAGAATAGCAATCAGCTTTGTTTGCCTGTTTGTTTTTCCTGTACAGCTTTAATTTCAGTGCTATATCCAGAGAGTTATCTAATTATTATTTTGGGTATAAAATGATAGGTCCAGTGGAAAGAGCCAACATTGATGACATGTGGTCTGACTGGGATTGAAGCTCTGTGAATAACGTCTGTGGACCGTGGGAAACCACACTGCCATCGTCCCTCAGTTTCTTCACCCATCAAACAAGGATTATTCTAAATATACTCCTTATGGCAGACTGGATAGCAGCTTCCAGATTGCCCATCCCCGAATCCCTGGAACCTGGAGATATATTGCTTTACATGGCAAAAGGGATCTCATTGAAAGAATTAAGACTTTGGTGCTTAAAATAGGGAGATTATCCTGGATTAGGTGGGCAATGGCCTGGGTTCCCAAGACTGAAGAGGAAGGCAGAATGGCCAAAGATCTGAGGACAGATGAGGCAGTCAGATGACAGTCAAAGCCTGGTAGAAACTCAGGACATTGTTACTGGCTTTGGGGACAGAGGAAGGGAAATGGGTGTTGAGGAACGCAGACAACCCCTAATCCTGGAGGCTGGGAACAGCACTTGGCTAACAGCCAGCAAGGGAGCAGGGACCTCAGTTCCCGGACAAAAAGAAACTGACTTCTCTCAACAACGGAACTAAGCAAGAGTCTCCAGAAAGGAACACCGCCTGCCCGTACCCTACAGAACTATACATACTACCTTTGCGTTGCTTTAAGCCACTGAATTGCACTTATTTGTTACAACAGCAATAGAACTAATGCTGTGTTGGAACAAATATTACCTGTATGTGAAAACATTTTTCAAAGTCTGAACTTCAATAAATACTTGTTAAGAACTCCTGGAAACTCTGACATGTGCTGAGGAGACAAAGAAAAGCAAGACACCATTCCGGGTCTCCAAGCTAATATGTTGGCAGTAGAGACAAACGTATAAAAAATAAATCAAGGCCACACAGTGTCAAATGTGTCATTGTTGGATGTGTAGTGTAAGAAAGAGTGAGAACATAAGAGAGAAGCTTGGTTTCTATAGTTATGTGTTATTTTGCATTTTCAGTTCTCATTGGAAAGAATAGATTCTTCAACAAAGCAGGAAACTGCTTCTTATTTTTTTCTCTAAAACTGTATAAAAATGTATTTGTATATGAAATTCCCTTATGAAACACCTCTATGAGTTCTGGATAATGGTCCCTATTTAACTGGTTATGAAATGGTTTCTTTACTTTAGATTTCCAAACTGTAAACAGTTTTTGAACTCTTAAGGTCAAGTGATGGAAGAAAGTATGCTCCATCTAGTTGGGTCCTAAAGGGTGAAGTTTTATTTGTCATTGTGATTTGTTGGAAGTAAATTTATTACCCAAATTATATGAGATTATTTGTTCTTGTGATAGTTAATTTTATGTGTTAAGTTGGCTAGGCTATCATGCCCAGATATTTGGTCAAACACCATTCTAAATAGTGATGTGAAGGTATTTTTAAAATCTGATTAACATTTAAAACAGTAGACTTTGAGTAAAGCAGATTTACCTCCATGATGTGGGTGGGCCTCGCCTGATCAGTTGAAAGCCTTAAGAGAGAAAAATTGAAGGTCTCCTGAGGCAGAAAAAAATTCTACCTCTGGACTGCCTTTGGACTCAAACATCAGCTCTTCCCTAGGTCCCAGCTTGCCAGCCTTTTGTGCAGATTTTGGACTCACCAACTCCTCCAAATATATCTCAATTACTGTATCCTATTTGTTCTGTTTCTCTACAGAACTGTAAGTAATACAGCTCTCATAACTGATTTCAAATTGTTCTCTGAAACAGTCATTGTCTGCTATCTTCATAAAGTGACACAATCTTTTGGACTTTGTATATTTATATGTCTCTCTATATATGAATGATATACTATATACATTGTTATAGATTATATATATACATTTGTATAGAAGTCTGTATAAGTAAAATAGCAAAAGGACTCTTCAAATCAATAATAAATATAAGTCAATATCAAAACTCTATCAGTAATAATAGATTATAATTAAAATAATTTAGAAGATTACATATGAATGTTTTCTTTTATCATCGCATATATGAGATAATAATTATTTAAATGTAGGTAGGGAACTAGAATCCTCTAAAAGATACATAAGATGGATGACATATAATTTAAAAAAATAAAATAAAATCTTCTGATTCTTTATTAAACATATATTCCACTTCTGAATATTCCTGTTACTATCCAGTTAGTCCCATGAAAATAAAGCCATTGTTTTAGCATTCATTATTATTAGTGATATGCCTGCAGCCCTGCCTATTACAAGCAGACCTCATTGAATTGCAGTTTATTGTGCTTTGCAGATAATTGCATTTTTTACTAATTGAAGGTTTGCAACAACCCTGCATCATGCAAATCTATCAGCACCATTTTTCCAAAGGCATTCACACACTTCCTGTCTATGTGTCACATTTTATAGCAACATTTCAAACCCTTCACCAGGGGAAGGATTATGACTCACTGAAGGCTCAGATAATGGTTAGCACTTTTTAGCAATGAAGTACTTTTTAATTAAGGTATTATTTAACTGAGGTATTTTTAGACATAAGGTCATTGCACACTTAATAGACTATAGTATAGTACTGTAAACATAACTTAAAAAAAGTATTAATTCTTTTCTTTTTTTTGGAGGGGGAGTTAATTTTATTTATTTATTTATTTCTTAATGAAGATACTGGGGCTTGAACCCAAGACCTCATGCATGCTAAACAGGCACAACATAACTTTTAAATGCACTGGGAAATCAAAAAATTGTATGACTGGCTTTATTGTGATATTCACTTTATTGGGGTGGTCTGGAACTGGACCTACAATATCTCTGAGATATGCTTATATTTTATTTTATTTGATGTATAACATCTAATTATAAGCTTTTTAAAATCTATTTCTGAATTAGAAAGCTAATACATAGAGAAAGTACATGGTCATATAGATAGTCAAGAAGGAGAGCCAGAACAATTATCTGTTCTTAACATAGAAACCATCATCATGCTCTGTTCTTAACTAATGATTCCTTCAGGATAATTTACACTTCAGAGGTTAGAGAACGCGCTTATCTAGGTTATCTGGCCAGCTTGGCATATAGTTACACTCAGGCAACTGTCATTGATTGATCATCATGTGCTCAATGGACAGATGCATCACAATTCTCTGGTGGAAAAATGCCATAAAGTTTAATGATAGAATCTGATATACCAGAAGAGGTCATCCTGAGCTAATATTCTTTCTTAGTTTGTAACCAGTTGTTTCATTCAAACAAAATTGACAGTATTGAGCTTTTCACTTTGAGTTCTTTATCAGTCAGGATAGGCCAGATCACACTGCAGTAACAACCTTCACATCCCAGTGGGTTGAAAGATGGAAGTTTGGTTTCTGCTTCTGTCTTATGTCCATCACCAGTCCTGGGGAAAGCTCTGCTCATCGCAATCACTCAGGGACTCAGGCCAGCATAGCATTCATCATCTCCAATGCTGCCAGTCAACATGGCAGAAGGTGAAAATAAATCGTTATGTGGTCTCAGACTGACAATTTAATTCTTCAAGTTGGAATTAAAAACTCTCACTGCCACTCCTCAGTCATCCTGCAGAACTTTCCACTTGACCACACACCACCACAAGGGGGCCAGAGAGTACAATCCTACCACATTTCTGGAAAGTCAAGAGCGAGGAATATTTTGTAAACAGCTCTAATGTGTAGCACAGGCTTTATTTACAGTTGTAGACAGACACTTTCCAGGAGAAAACATCATCATAAGAAGAAATAATTTAAACCAGTTTGCCAAACTGTGTGTTCTTAGGAATATTCGTATCCCTAAGATGTTGAAAGTTGTTCTTTAAAAAAAAAAAAAAAGATGCCTGTGAATTCAAATTAAAAGGGGAAATTATACATGCTAGGTGTAATAAGAATTTTGAGATTTTTTTGGTATAACATTTCTTATTTTTTTAATCTCAATATATCTCATACTTGTATGAAAATATAACTGCTTCCTTTTTGTGAACTATGTGTTAGCATTTTGAGAAACATTAATGTTCCTCGGGACAGTTTTATAAGTCCTAGTTGAGACTAAGAGAACAGTGAATGATGTACTGCGAGTTTCCTATTGATACTTTTTATACAGTCACTGTCCAATCACAGTCAATGTTCTTCATGAGACCACATTCTCTGGGAATGGAGTATAGGAATTTAGTAGGACTAGGTCTTTCTGAATTTCTTAATCTTCTCTCCTCTTTTGTTGGGGGAGGCTCTGATTTTATATTAGCTTTTCAACTGTTGCTATGATTTTTAACAAAGCCATGGGCAATATGGGAAAATTTAGTAGCACCTTTATGAATAGTATATATAAATGTTCATGAAGGGTATACACCCTTTTATTTGGAATGATTACTTGAATAAGGTTGTTAAACTTTTATGGCATTATTATTAAAGAAATTTTAGAAATATTTTGTCAATTGATTTAATTTATCTATACTAAGTATTAAAGTGGCTAAGAAATATTCAATATTTTAATGAATATGTGAAATGAAGATAAAGGCCAGCTTGCTTAAAAAAGTCAGAAGATTTGGGGGTCTGAGATTTGCAAATATTAACTACTATATGTACAATAAGTAAACAGCAAGTTTCTACTGTATAGCACAGGGCACTATATTCAATATCTTGTAGTCACCTATAATGAAAAAGAATATAAAAATGAATATATGTATGTGCGTGTATGACTGAAACACCAGAAATTGGCACAACACTGTAAACTGACTATACTTCAATTAAAAAGGATGCAAATTAAAAAAAATCAGAGGATTCTGAAAGTAAAGATTTTTTTGCATGAAATGAATAAAGGTCCCACATTTAGTTTTTTTTCCCCATAAATGCTTTGTTTTCACTTATCAGCACTATCAAGAATATGGCTTTAGCCAGCTCTCCACTGAAGTTACTTTTCTTTTTCTCTTCCTCCTCCTTGCTGGGTAGAACTTCAGCTTTTAACTGAGATAACTTTATCCTCAGTCTAAACTAGGTTGTGTTCTGTGCATATATTGCATTCACCTACCCTTTATAATGCCTACCGCATTTTAAAATTACTGTTTATTTGTAGTGTGATTTTTCACAACCGGATGTTGTGCCCGGCCCAGCAACCTCTCAAGACTGTAAAAATCCTCAAAAGCAGGGCCACAGCAGTTTTGCACACTGTTGTATGTATCTCTCGCACAGGCCATGCAGACAGGATCGCAGAAAGCCTTCAATAAATATTTGATGAATGAAAGAATGAAACCTTGTTATATGATAGTTATGTGCTTACAAATGTACTTTAGACTTTAAGCTCCTAGATGCAGGTTCTTTGATGCAGACTCTGTCTTTTTTTTTTTCCTTTATAATGAAAGAATTTAGCATATAGACATGAATAAAGGTTTTGAAGAGAGACTTTGAAAAGAAAAGGGAAAAATGAATAAACGGATGGATGAATGACTACTTGTATCCATTTACTCCACTTGGGTTCAGCATGAGCAGGGTTCATTCTACAAACACGGTTTTTGTTTGTTTTACATTAGCAAGAGTTAATTGCAATTTACAAAGAGATGTGAGCTTTATGAGAGGAAAGAGTTCTGTATTTTTCCTGAATTCATCAAGGGTATAATGCTCATGATTTAAAGATAACTGGGCAAACACCAAATATAATAATGGAAGTTAAAGCATTTGAAGGACTTGTGCATTCGTTTGCTTTTAGGTCTATTCACCAAGGATTACCAAAATGAATATGAATGAATGAGTCTAATAGTTTGTTTTTCATTGTTTGGAAAATAATGGGATAAAAATGACTGTTTTCAGGTCAACTACCAACAGTTAAAGAAATACTGTTATTGGTTAGGTCATAGAAAATTAGACCAAATCAACATATATTTACTGCTAATTCTAAAACTGTCGAGTTGAGTTTCTCGGGAATAGAGGGACTTGAAAATAGAGATTATAAAGGGAAAATAAAACGGGCTTGAGAAATAGGACGTTAGTGCACACCATTGACAATGCTGAGGGGGGGTAAGGTTGGTATATTGTGCTTAGTACATGACACATGTTTCAGGAGAAGCATAACAATTTTTGCAGAATAAAAATGATTCTGAGAAATAGCCGCTCATTGATAATGATTGTGTCAATTGGCTCTAAATTGCAATAAAGCCCTGTATTAGTCAGGTTTATTGTTTAGCTGAGCCATTTTTCACTGAAATGGGTCATTTAGCGATGAATCTGTTTCTCCTTTGTATAGTTTGAGATGTTTATTTTCAAATTTAATATAGCAACAATAAATCCAAAGAAAAGTATAACTTTAAGAGACTCATCTTTTAATCTAGATTTACAGAAGAATATATATGATGCGTGGTATCCTTTAATATTGTAGCTCAAAATATTTGTAGGAACACTGTCCAAAAGACATTAGCTTGATTTTGAAATCCTTAATTGCCAAGCATTTTGGTAATTCTATTGTGCATAACCTCTTATAGTTCAGGTCATTTTTGTAGATGCCAAATTCAAGAAAATTGAATATCTAAAGTGAGCAACAGAAGAATATAACTGTATTTTTTTCCTTAGCTAAGAAATTATTAACAATGAAATGTCTTTTCTTATAAAATCTGTCATTAATTTCATAAAGTGGATGTTTTGGTTTGTGATACTAAACTTGATTTTCTTCTTTATTACAAAATAATCCATATATTCAAGTTATAAGTTCTAGAATTTTAAATTAGATTAAGTTTGCTGAATAAAAGTACAATTAAAACTTACATGATGGTCTTTTCTGTAATGTCAAGAACATTGTATCTTCAGCCTGAAGAGTGAGCACAGAGAGCTTCTCAAAGCTTCCTAGTGAAGCAATGTTGAAGAATGACGTCATTTTTCTGTAATGAGCTAGATGTAACGTAATCCCACAGTGCAATTCCATATTCATGATAAAGAAGTGAAAACAATGAATGTTTTAGATATACCTTAGTGTATCTAAGTAGCTTTCCTTAACTTGGCCCTTGCCATTCACTGAGGCACATTTCATCAGGGATACATCCTAGCCATTAAGGTACAAAGAATTCACCCCAAGACCTCCAAAGAGGATTAATTCTGAAATGGACCACGGAATCATACAATGCTTAGGAACTTACATTTTAGACATTGCATTAGTAGATGGAATTTAAAGAGAAATTAAAAAAAAATTGCAAATGGACACAAGTGGAGGCAAACACCACCTTCATGGCCTCTCTCCTGTTGCTTTCATGTGGTTGCTGAGGTCCGTGCTTCACTCACTTCCTCAAAATGTGTATGGAATCTGTACCGGAAAAAGAATTTCGACGTGGGAGGTGGCTTTTGTCCTTGGGAAGTTAAATGATGCTCGCCTTGTGAGTCAGAGGAAAGGAGGAAGACAAAGTAAACAAATTGTTTACGCCTGCCTTCAGTTTACCAGGTGAGTTAAGGGGGGATGTTAATAAGACAAAATGTATTAAAATGTGGTGTTCACAACTTTCCGGTAATTCCGCTAACAGAAGGGCATTTGGAGTTCATCCAATCAGCTGCTTCTCCCCAGCCTCCAAACCCTGCCTCCCACCTTTCCCGGAAGCCCATGAGAAATACACACAAATCTCAGATGTGACTTCTGGCCAAACTTGCTTTTGTAAATGTAGTTTTACTCTGTGTCATCTCAGGGCGTATACATTTCAGAGGCCAGATTCAGCCCAGTCCATGAGGTTTGGAGATTATGTAGAATTTGGGGTCAAAGTCACAGATAGAAATAAAGAGAGAATTTGTCTGAAATTGTATCTGGCCTTTGTATACTACCCAGGAATTTAGTATAATCTATCAATGATTTAGGAATTTCAGGTTCTAATTATTTTTATTTATATTGAAGTATGATTAATCTACCTCATAAGTTTCTTTATGGTCTTTTTCTTAAAAACAAAATTAAACTATATACACACCTACACACACATATTAAAACTCTAAGCTGGGAGAGAGGTGTAGTTTCATTTTAAGCTCTACACAGGCTAAAACTCTCTTTGGATTGATTGTGATATTAGGAGAAGTCAAACAAAGATTATTACATTTATTCCAATTTAAGCTTTTTATTCATTTTCCAATAATTGCACTTCAGAAGCCTCAAAGATGTGCTCTCAAATTTTAAGAACCTTGGGGAAATTAGCCAGTTTTGTACTAATAAATTAATGATAATGTTGAAATAACCTTTTTCCAAGGTAACATAAAAGGCTGTAGCAATGTTCTACTTTTTAGGCATAATAGAAGTTTTTAGTTGACCTGGAATAAAATATGTACATTTTCCTCTCAGAAAAAGCAATGCCATTTTAAATCTGTGAATGGCATTCTATTTGGTACCCATAATAGCAAAGGTCTTGGAGTGTCTTTCACATTTGTTTTTTTAAACAGTTAAAATGACTAGTTGTTGACTGATTATTACTTGTCACATATCATTTATTAGTTTAACTAATATTTATTAATGAAAGTGTACTGAGAATATATTAGTCAAAAAAGATAAGTCCCTGCCTTCAAAATCTAGTGGAATTATTTCCTTTTAGTTGTTTTTCTTCCAATTTCATTGAGATATACTTGACATTATGTAAGTTTAAGGTATGCAGTATAATGATATGACTTAAGTATATCACGAAATGATTACCACAATAAGTTAAGTAAACATCCATCATCTCATAAAGATACAGAACAGAGGAGAAAAATATTTTCTAGTGGAGTTATTTTTAATCCTAATAGCATTTCCAGCTACATATTTTCATTGCCATTTTATAGGTATGTGAGTTTGTATACAAATAAAATCTCTAAATGCTTACACGTGAAATTGTCTCCCCATCTTGAATTTTATCATAGGTGCAGGGATTACTTTATACATTTTTTTAACTTCTGTAACAATCTCAAATTTACAGACTAATAGCAAGAATTACTTCTCACAATCCTTAGTGAATCTACCCAGTTGATCAAGACGTTAAATTCCCCCTTTGGCTATTGGCATACGTTAAGGGTCTGGAGGGAAGGGTGATGCTGCATGTGGTATCATTAAATACAATGATTTAAACTCTGCTGAAGAAAACTATGGTATCAAATTCTATTCCCTATAACATAAAAGCTTTTGTTTAAGGTTACAACTTAATTTTCTTTCTTACTTCTCTATTATTTCATGTGTGCTTTATTGCAACACATTATAATTTATAATATCTTCAAGGGATGCTCAAGAAATAGCCAAGGAGTCTGCCTTCAAGGAGTTTCTATTTTATTTCTATTTCATTTGCTGATAGAACATAAATAATGTAACTTAACAATAAATAAGTAAAAGGACACAATAATTTGGAAGAAATTATCCTTTTAATTCAAAAAATTTATAACAAATGTGAAAATAATTAGAAACTCTAAGGTGTAGTTTCATTATATTCATTTTTATACCCATTGCATTGTTTAGCACATAATTAGAAATCAGTACATATTGATGAAATGAGTAAATGAAGCTGGACAGCACGAAGAAATCTGATCTAAGCTTGGAGGGAGAATTATTCCATCCTTGAACTTTTATTATAGGAGTGTGTGAAATATCAGGGGGGATAAAATATGCTCATAAAGAAGTAAAATATGGCACTAATTTTCAGGAAGCTTAGAATGTAGTTAAGGTAATGAACCTTGCCAGTCACTGTTTGGTCTCTGGTCTCCTTTTTTCCATAGGCTAGAATCATATTTTCAAATTCTATAGCAGATGAAGATGGGTTGTGTATGTAACCTAAAACAAAGAAAGGACAGAACTTGGTGTTTTTCCTGTTTTCATTAATTGATAAATTATTCAATATCTAGTGGACCCAATCCTACATTTGGCATCACACGGTCAGTTATACACAATGACTTCACATGATATTGAATAATAAAAGTTTAGAAATAAGCACACATATTACAAATATTTTGATCTCTTTGGATTGACTATGACATCTTCAAACTTTTGGATCTGAGTATGACTTCATCTGGCTATATGGTAAAAATAGACTGTGGGGGTGTTGTGAGTTAAATCGTGTCCCTCCAGCCCAATATGTTCAAGTCCTAACCTCCAGTACCTGTGAATATGGCACTGTTTAGAAATAGGGTCTTTGTAGATATTTTTAAGATGAAGTCATACTGGATTAGGGCAGTGTGTTCCAATTCCAATGGCTGATGTTCTAAAAAGAAGGTGGAAATGTGGATGCAGAGACTTGCATGGAGGGAAGTGGGTCATATAAAGATGGAGGCAGAGGTAGAAGCCATGCTGCCACAAGGCGTCAACACTGAGAATTGCCAGCAACCATTGGAAAGTAGGATGAGGCAAGGAAATCTCCTCCCCAGAGTCTTCTGAGAGAGCATGGTCCTATCTGTACCTCGATTTCAGCTTTATAGCCCTTAGAACGGTAAGAAAATACATTTCTCTTGTTTTAAAACACCCAGTTCATAATATTTTGTTACAGCAGCATTAATAATTTAATACAAAGATTTAAGACAAGAAGAAAGAAAGACACACAAGAAGGAAAGAACATATACAGAAGGTTAGATAATTTGAAGCATGCAAAATATTTAAGCGAAATGTTCATGATAGAGAAATGGATTTGTAAATAAATTAACCTGTGATAACGTAAGACTGTGAGAAGGAACATGCCATCTAAGACTTAGCAAGGCTCAGGGAACTTTCCGATTTCA
The DNA here is from genome assembly GCF_048564905.1 of Vicugna pacos. Lineage (NCBI taxonomy): Eukaryota > Metazoa > Chordata > Mammalia > Artiodactyla > Camelidae > Vicugna > Vicugna pacos. The sequence continues at coordinate 9,381,728 of NC_132999.1, read as the reverse complement.
GGCCATCTTCTTAGCTCCATCTTCTCCTCACAGTTGTCAATTGAACTCACACCAGTGAAAGGTCACAGACGAGTTTCTTCTAATGGAGACTTAAATTAATTTTCTGATTTATATCCCACCTCTGCCATTTACTAACTGGGTGAACTTGGGAAAAGCACTTACTAATTTGCTACAACAGCCCTCATGAAGTACCACAGACTGATGGTTTAAACAACAGAAATTATTTCCTGACACTTGTAGAGGCTAGAGGTCTAGGTCAAGTTGTGGCAGGGTTAATTTCTGCTAAGGCTTTTCCTCTCAGCTTGTAAATGCTTGTCTTCTTCCCGTGTTCTCATATAATCTTCCTCATGTGTGTATCTGTGTCCTAACCTCCCTTCTTACAAGGATACCAGTTGTATTGGACAGAGGTCCACCCATCTGACCTCATGTAACCTTCATTATTTCTTTAAAGGTGATTTCCTATTTCCAAATACAAGCACATTCTGAGATACTGGAGGGTAGAACTTCAACCCATTGTGAACTTGGAGAGGAGACACACTTCAACCCATTATAGTTACTTTATACCTCCGTTTTCTCATCCATACAAAAGTGAGTTTTAAGAATATTAATGTCCTAGATTTTATGATTATTAAAGGAAACACACAAACAAACATAAAGAACAATGCCTGGCAAATTTTAAGCACTAGATACATGCTAGATATTGTTACTATTATTAATGTAAGTTAATATATTTCAATCAAGATTTACATTCAATTAAAGCCATTTCCTGCTTCACAGTTCAAATTCCCTCTGCATCTTAGATAAAAATGAATTTAGAATAAGACATATACAAATTAAAATGGAAGAGAGTGACTTAAAGAAGAATCACTGTATTTGGTTTCTAGCTTTGTGTGTCAAACATTGTGGGATTTCAGCCATAATAATTAGAAAAAGAAGAAGAGGGAATTAGAATCTTTTGAGAACTGAGGGACAATAGTTTCTGGGGTCGAAAATTATTCTGACTTAGAGGAGTCAAATATGTAGCTCTCGAACATATGTGCAGAGCATGTGCATTTCTCTAAGAGGCAGTGCTATCCAAGAGGAGGCAGATTTATTGGATGGAAAACAGTCATTTTTAGAGAAAGCCACCAATGTAATGTACTAGTTGAATATTTTCTGGGATATTAAGATAATTAAATAGTTGCTAATTGATTACATGTGATCTATTGCAGGATAGCTAATCTATTTCCGAGTAGTGAAGGTGTACTGCTGTCCTTGGCATGTCTTCGGAGGTAGGGGTTGGGCAGAAGTAGAGAAGGGGTGTTTGCCTCATCAGTAACCTTATAGCAGGCACCGTAGGTTTTGTTAATATAAGAAAGATACCACTAAGGCAACTGTGGCTGGTATCATTATCTGATAAAATTGTCAATAACCCAAAGTCATTCTTCAAACCCTCACTGGCTCTTCATCTGCCTTACTGGCTACAGGCTCACAGAGTGTCTTGATGCCTTACTCAAGTTCAAATTCAATTAAATGAAAAAAAAATGGTACATTTAAACAAAAACAAAAAAACTTAACTGGCTCATACACTGGTAAAATGAGAAGTAAAACTGGAATGTGGAAATAATTCCCAGCCTCCACTTGTCAAGTCTTTGTTAGTAGCACTAATTTCTGAAATCCTTCAAGGATGTTGTATGGTTTAACTATTTAGATGTGGGAGAGAATGGCAGGTGTGAAGCTCTAAGCGCTTCATTAGTCTTTCAAACAATTGTGGTTCTTACTTCATGGGCCAAAGTACCACTGCTGAAATTCAGCTATTAAGATTCTACGTTCTGAGACTGAAGACATAAACATGGTATGACGGTATGATATGTGGTAGCACTAACTATACTTTAGGCAACCTGAGGATGATGCTTTATCTATCACCTGACTTCCAGGCCTGCTCACGCTGACTGTAGGACCATGGCTGTGTTTTATATTTCTGGAAATCAGGGTCCTGTCACTATGTTCTTCACCAAACCATTTGTTCTTCCGATGCCCTGCCTTCTATATGCATGTGATGCTGTATCAGTACCAGAGAACTCTGAGTAATTTTGATGCTACCCAATGCCATAAATTACTGATACTATGTTTTCATCCCAGAATCACATTTTGAAGTACTATTTCCTCTGATCATTTCTAGCTCCAATAATTGTATCAATCAGGGTCTCAGCAGAAAAGAGATGGCACATTTAAATAGGATATTTGAAGAAAGTCTAGTGAGAGACAATATATAACATTTGGATGGGTTAAAGGCAATCAACAGAGGCTGATAGAGCTCCCCAAGAAAAGCAAGAATGAGGAGCCTTCTGGGCCTGAGATAAGGGAGTCACTTTAGGAACCCATTTAAACCTGTAGTCACAGGAGATGACTATCAGACAGGAGCTATGGAATTTTGTAGAAAATACAGTTATCAACTTGAGAATCAGCAGGGGGACTAAACAGCCCACCATCTCTCTCTCCTTCCATTTACCTCTCCCTTCCAGTGCTTTTTATAAGCCAAATCCAAATAGAAATGAAAGGGCAAAGAAGCCCAGTTGAAACTGTGGATAAAGGCCAGCCTTCCAGGTCCCAGAGTAGGTCAGAAAAAGGAAGAAAGCAGATAGCAAAGATCCCAGAGAAAACAAAACAGCCATTTACCCTTATTTCTACCTCCTTGCCTATGTTAAGGAGATTGTTGAATCAGTTGGTTAAGAAGTTGAGCCAATCTATTGAATTTTCCTTCCACTAGAATTTTATAAGCTGCTTGTTTACATTATGGCCATCTTTTCTATTTTTTTTTCTTTAAAAATCTGCAAAGTAGAATGAGAAGAGGAATTTTCAGAGATCCTCAGGATCAAATTCTATGATTATGTATTATAAAATAAAATGTATTTTGAGTTCATTGCTGGGCATGGAAAACATGCCTTGCACAGCGTAGGTGATCAACATACATGTTTTGATGGTGAGAGCTGATCTGAAGCTAGAAATATGCAAAATAATTTGTAACTTAAACATGCATATACACACATATATGAAACTTCATCAAGAATTCACAAGTAGTTGCATAAGAAAGGAAATAGTGAGTTAGTATAAATAGTAAAAGTGAGTGCATATGCTAAAATTAATATAGAAAGGCCATTACATATTTTTGAATCAAGTGATTCTTTATACAGCTTAAACAATAATTCAAGGAAAATAATAGATATTACATAATGTAATATTAATCTTATAGGGTCATTTGGTCTGCATGCATTTATAATATTAAACAAAATGAAGTTTTAAGAAGTATTTCATTGTTAGTTAATTCCATTTATCTCACACCTTTCTACCATGAAAAATTCGTGTTTTGTTTGTGGATTTTTTAGACCTTGTGAGGTTGAATTAAAATCAGAATACCTATTCTGTCACCTCAACATTTTACCACACAAACAGAAAAACTACAAAATCATGTCCTACCGTGCAACTTCCATGAAAAATCATCTTAGACAGGTACTATAATTATATGAGAAACATGAACAAAAGAGGAGAATGTTAAAGAAAATTGAGGTACTCAAAACAAGTATTGTTCTCACTAATCAAATTTCAAAACAACAGACTTTACAAGAATGCTTTAAAAAGACAATCTCTCTTAGTTTGGGGTTTATGGAGGCTAAAAATTTAAACAAAAGCTTGTTGTCATGATTTTTATAATCCGACAACTGTTCATATTAGTTGAAGACAAAAGATTTTTGAGAATTGCTCATGCTACGAATCCTAGATAAAAAAAGAATCTTTTAAAGAGGATAATAATAGAATAACATTTTTTTCTGAATTAAAACCTTTGGCTTTGCCCAAAATGTAAGTGCTATTCCACATGCACCATCTGAAAATGAGAGTGTATTTAGTACTGCGATGAGTGGTTTAGTGACCTCAGAGGAAATTAGGCACTGAAAGTGGTGAGAAATAGTTGTTCCACAATATACTTTCAAACTTAAATTTATCTGGTATCATTTTTAAATAAAATAGGATTAATACATAATTTTAAACGTAATGTATTATTTATTTGTGAATCATAGGTGGTCATTAAACAGGAGAGATATTGGGGTTCAGTCTCAGTTTTAGCCCAATATTGACTTTAACACTCAGTTTTTTAACATTCAGACAAATTATATAATCAAGACACTTCCGCTCTTTGGACACATTGTAAGTGCACGTGTGTGTGTGTGTGTGTGTGTGTATGTGTGTGTGTGCCCCTGTGTGTGCTGAACAAACTGCCAAAAAAAATCAAAATTTCTTCTCCATGATTTCATTCTATCAGCATACAGACATGTTTTTATATCACTGGGAACGGGGAGGTGGACTGGGTAGAACATTTGTTTGTGTTCAAATACTGATATCTTTTTTCAATTTATCTCAAAAAAACCTCTTTACAATCGCTAACTTGTCTATGATTTATCATCAGTCTTCCCACCTTCATTTCTCTTCCTTGCTCCCTTCATTAAGGTCTGTTCCTCTCAGCTTACCAAAATAACACTTGTCAAGTCATCAAAGACGTCTGTGTTACCAGATACAGAGGTCCGTTTTCTGTCTTCCATTCCCTGAATTGTCAGCACCATATGGCAAGTCCAGGATGCCGGGTCTCGTGAATTCTTTTGTTTAAACTTCCTTGCAGTCCTTGCTCTTGCCTCCCTTTCTTTCACTCTTTGGATGTTTTTACAATCTGTTTATGTTAGCTTTAATTAATTTTCTGGCCATGCTTCTAAAATTTTGTGCATCAGAGCTCTGTTCTGAAAAGACTCCTCTGTTTATTCTTTCTGGTTGATCTCATGTAGTCCCAAGAAGTTAAATACCAGTTAGGCATTGATAACTAACCATCCTCATCTCTCCTCCTCTCCAACACCAGCAAACTCAAAAATCTGTCTACACAGCTTCACTGTTGAGATGCCTAATAGTCTGATCACAAATAGCATTTTCCAAATAGAATATTAATTCATTCTCCAGACCTTATAGCCTCCAAATCTCTCACTTCAGTACCTGGTGTCACCAACACAGCTCTAGCCAAAGATCTAGGAGTATTTCTTGTATCTTTTCTTCTACCACATTCATAGATACTGTATCCACCATTTCTGTCACCTCTAACCTCAAAGTGTGTTTTCAATAAATCCACTTTCCTCCATCTCCACTTCTTAATTTAAGCACTGTCATCTTTCACTTGAACCACTGAAACAGTCCATTACTGGTTTCCTTGCTTTCATTCTTTCTGCACCCAACAGCCAAAGTGATCCCTCTAGTATATAAATCAAAGTTGCTTTAGCTTGGTTCCTACCAGAAGTAGACACTAGACAGAGACTCACGCCTGAGAATCTTGGTGGAGGGGAGGTAATTAGGTTTGTTTGTTTATTTAATGGAAGTACTAGGGATTGAACCCAGGACCTCGTGCATGCTGCGCACACACTCTACCACTGAGCTACACCCTCCCCCTACTTCAAGGGGAGGTGATTAGGGTTAACTTATTCTTTTCATGGAGGTACCGGGGATCGAACCCAGGACCTCATGTATGTTAGGCAAGCACTCTTCCACTGAGCTATTCCCTCCCTGCCTGAGAATCTTGTTTTGGAAGGAAAACAATATTTGGGATGGGAGTGGAGAAGTGAAAAGAGGAAGCAACACAGCCAATAAAGAATGTCACTAAGCCAGCTACCTCCTCGGCTTCTGAAAGCTTAATTTTCCTGAGAAATTCTGGGACAATGGCTTTTTAGAGTTATTCTGCCAGGAAGGTGAAAGAGCCAGGGTAGTTGTATATACAGCAGTCATTGCCTTAGGGTGAATTTTCAACACTTTTTCTTTCTTGTGCGATAGCAGATCAACCTTCCAGAGGTTCAGAGCAAGCCCCAGGCAAAGAGGTAGAGACAGCGGCCATTGGAAATCAGCTGAAGAAGATTTAAACAGTCAGGCCCAGCAGATATGGGCAGAGAAAATAAGCCAAATTTTCTCTTCCTACAACCCTAGAAAAGCTTCTTACTTCATTTAGGAAAAAGTCCCAGCTGTCATGGTCTAATGACAACTTGCTGACCCACTGCAGGGCTTTCCTGAAGCAGCTTTCCTGCACTGGCTCTCCTCCCAAACCTTCACCTGGAGTCCTCCTCATTCAGGTCTCGGTGTCAGTGCGGCATCTGCTACCCAACCCAATGAACTAGAGTGGTCACCGCTTCCACACTGGCATACTTTCTTTTTATTTTATTTATCTGTTTTATTTTTTCTTAGTCTTTATCTCAATATCTACTTATTTTATTTAAAATTGACCCTTCCCCTGATGAAAATGTAAAAATAAAATAGTTCCATGAGGAAAAGGAACTATGTCTAGTTCAGCACTATATATCCCTAATATTGTGAACAATGCCTGGGACATAGCAGGTGTTATAAAAATTTATAGAATGATTATTTTGGTTATTTTCCACAAAGTATGACGTTTCATTTTTCAAGTTTTCTTTTTAAAAATATTATTTCCTTAGGACACATTATGTATTTTGGATTTGGGAACACAACATCTGGGTTCAAATAACAGCTCCAGTATATATGAACTGTGGACCTTGGACAAGTTACCTGGTCTGTCTTTTGTAGTACTTAACCTCACCGTGTTGTTATATTACATTACGTAGAATATATATCATTAAAATTATTAGAATAGTACCTGGCAGTTAGTAAGAACTATAGTATTACTAATTATTAGCTATTACTTTTTAATAAACATTTAAGAGTCTTAGCTAAATATACATTTGAGATTAATAATTGAATAAAAATCTTGTTTTATATTTTGAAGTGGAAAGAGTACATTATCAGCTTTTGGAACCAAAATGAAGGTTGTTCTACTTTGCAGCTTTATGACTAAATTATTTCCCTTCTTGGACTGTCTTTCTTCATTTCTAATGGGGATAATAATGCCTGTCATTTCGAGTTGTCATGAAAATTAAATAAGACGCATGTCAAATGCTTGGCATATAGAAGTTGCGTCCTTCATTGTTAAATGCTTTGTCCCTCTCTCACAGCCATTAATTATTTGTGTGATTTTAGGAAAATCACTTACTCACCTCAGGATCACGTGAAATGATCAGTGTTTGCCAACTACATCATGGGAAATGGGTTCTTCAAAACTTAATGTGTCTGTCTCATAAGCAAAAAGGGGACCCGAAGGACTAACAAGGGTGGAAAATGTTTCTTGTGACCCATATTTCAAAAGCCCTGATACTCATTTGTGTATTTTAATCTCTTACAAATCTTGCAGGAAAGAACACTCATTAATTTTGTTAAGAATAAATTTGCCAAACATTATTTCACAGTGGGGCATCTTTTTAGTCATAGAAGACCTATCAAGATCTTCAGAGGCACTGGAACTTTCTGTGAGATAACATCTAAAACCCTTCCTGTTTTAGTTTCTGAAATTCTATGACTTTCTGTTTTTACTGTTAGTGCTCTGATTTTTATATCATGTTCAATAGCTTCATCCCAACATGTTGTACATTTTGGACATGGATTCGTTTTAGCCGTGCTCTTAACTGCCACCACCGGCCTTTCTTCTTTATTGTGTTCTACCTTTATACCACCTTCTCTAATCTATTATGCTGGAGTCATCTGTGTCTCTGCTTTCAAACAATACCAGCACCTCATTTTTGATTGTTTTGCAGGTCAAAATGTGCAGGGAATATGGGCAGTTCTTTATCTGCTATCCAAAGGCTGGGGGAGGGAAAGGAAACCACGTCTTAATCATTCTATAGTGGCATGAAAGACTTATAAAGAAAATTAAAAAGATTCAAAATTTCAGAAATAAAAATGTCAAATGAGCTAGAACTTTTTTTTCAGTTTTTCTCATAAATTATTTTCTCCTTGTTACCAGTATTCCAGGGGCATGCAAGTCCTCCTACAACATGTTATATTAAGATCTACTCAATCTGGTAATCAAATTATGCCAAACTTTGCAGTGGTCCATTTTGCATTAAAATGTCATAATTAAATACCTCTCTCGGTATACATAGAAGAATTTTTCTCATGAGTACACTGCAGAAAATTAGAAAGGTTTTTATAGTGAAGGTTATATACATATAATTTAAAAAGAAAAATCATCAAATAGGGCTTTAATACACAAAATAAGTCTTAAAATCAAGCATAAATGTAACCTTATAAAATCAGAGAAAGTCTCATCTGCTATTTGAATATCTTCATGGATTCAATCTTTGATTTTTTTTTATAATCTTTGGTTTCCTTACTGGTAAAAATTTTCTTAGCAATTACAGAGAGGGCAAGATTCATTGAAATAAAGAATGATCAGGTGATACTGGGGGTCACTCTAATTCCTTGTGACCTGTCTGGAAGGAGAGTTCATGTTAAATTGATGGAACTAACTCCTTCTGATCTTCTTGAATCTTTCTCCATCAGTCATTCTCTGTCTTTTATTTACAATCTTCTCTTTCTAATGAAATCTTCTTTTATTCCCAACCTAAATCACCCTCATGACCCCGGATTTTATACTGAATTTCTTCCTCTTGACTGTAGAAGAATCTAATAATAATAAGATATATTTATAGGCATCATATAAGAATTTTAGTTCCAGTTTTTAGCTTAATTCTTAGAAGTAGATACAATTAGCTGCATTTTGCGGTAACAGATCTGGGGCTCAGGCTGGATGAGAATGGGTGCAAGCTCGGCTGGCTTCATGGACATCCAACCTGGGCCTGTGTTCAGAAGGGCTTTGTGCCTAGTTTATTGCTTTGTTGTCACTGCCCTGGAATTCTAGATAATTTTATCTTTGAACATGTGTTTTGTGAATGAAGTCTAATGGATAAAGGAATGCACATTTAAGAAGGGACGCTACACATGTTATGCCTGACCACTGCTGGCATTGTTGTCCTAATTTCATATGTGATTCCAATATTCCACCAATACCTCAGAATTCTGGTGGATCCAGGATGCATGGGGGTTCAGCAAGGCTCAAAATGAGTACGAATTAAGTGCATTAGGTTCCTGACGGGGTAAGTGGGGAAATAACACTCCTGAGAGGTCACACTTTGCATTTGAACGAGAGGTTGCTTCAAATGCAGAAAGAAAACAATGGCACTTTGAGAAATACGCATGTGCAATGAACTCTATTATATTCTTTCTTGCTCATGTTACTTCTCTATATTAACCAATCGCTTATGTTGATATTGATGACAGACAAGGAAAGACAAGGAGCAATACTTCCTTTTCCTTTTAGTCCTTCCTTACTCAGTAGTAAGTCACTGGTAGAGGATCTGATGGAATATGTATTGTGCACACACCAAGAAGTAAAATAAAAATAGTTCAGTTAGTTTTGTGTAGCGTTTTCACTATTGTGTTGACAATGAACTACACATGCTTGTCTAAGCAACAAAATACAAAATATGTATTTTCGGTGATTCGACATATTAGTTAAGTACTTTTATATGTGCACTTAAAATTGACATTGCATATATAATAGTGAATGTGAAAATTCATCTTAAAAATTGTTTTCCTTTTCTAATAACAACATTAAATAATAGCAAACAGCATGCTCTAATGATTAAATCAATTATATACACTTACATTTATTATCTGTATTCATTTATAGAAATATATATTCAATTTATATTTAATTATTTAAAATTAAATAAAATTTCCAATATAGTAATACCAATATTATTACTAACAACAGGATTGATTTTAATTTTTTTTAGGTTTCTTTTTCTTCTTTAGTTATATTGCTGTATTGCTAGGGATCTATGTATAATCAAATTATTTAGCTATAAGTAATTGAAATAATTCATCTCTGTTTATGCCACTGACTCAATACATAGTAAAGTTAATAGACATATTTTCTTTTATTGATTTAAATTTATAAGAATTAATTTTAATTTCTTTTACCTGAAATATGGTTATAAATTAAAATCTGAAAAACAAGATATATTCAAAGAAGCCTAGGACATATACATATATATATATACACACATACATATATATATGTGAAGGAGGTGTATATATGTACATATAGACATACATTTAAATGATATGTAAATGGTAACACAATAGTGTACTATAAAATTTTCATCTTCACCTTTTTTAACTTAATAATAATTTCATGAAGTATTTAAATTTATTTCTCATTATTTTTGTAGTTTCACAGTACTCCATTCTGTAGGTGGCATTTGTTCAGCCAGATGGATGTTTGAATTATTTCCAAAATCTGTTACACAAATAATCTGTAAAAAACAGATTGTGGTCCATTTTTATAGTTTAACCAGTTTATCTTCAGGATAGACTCCTAGAAATGGGATTGCTCAGTTAAAGGGTAGAAATACATGTGATTTTGCTACACATTGTCAGCTCCCCTCCCCCCAGTTGAGGCTGGGCCATTTTGCACTCCCAGCATCAATGTATGACATTGCTTGCTAATAGAATGTGCCACTAAGCTAATAATTGATGCTTTTGCCCAAGAAAATTAGGCAAAAGACATGAAAAGACAATTTACAGAATAGGAAAGCTAAATGGAGAAATAAATATTTAAAGAGTTAAACAAGAATATACAGAGAAATGTAGGTTATTCCTACAAACCAGTACTTTTATAAATTTATCACATCAGCAAAAATATAAAATTCTCACCATAATAAGCATTGCAAAGTTTTGGAGCTACAGAACCTTGTTAATATATATGCAGACATGTCTGGTTTACCTGGAGAACTGTTGGCCTTATGGAGTCAAGGGACGATGCCTGCAGCTTTGGACCCAGAGATTTCATTTCTGCACATATGTTCTAAAGAAACTTTCTTATATGTATACAAGGAGACACGTATAAGAACATTTAATGCATCATTGTTTATAATAGCAAGAATTGGTTAATAATTAAAATGTTTATCTACTGGAAAATAAGTAATTGTAGAGTCACATGACTAAATATCACAGAGCACCGTAATCAATGAGCTAGAATTTTAAAAACCAAATGGATATTATATAAAACCTGGATTTTGTGCAAAAATAGAAAAGCAAATTATAGATCACTTATAATTCACATGAAGTTTGATAACAATGAAAATAACCTTAAATATACATAATTCCATATATTCTATATATAAAGCACACAGGGTACATGTGAGTACAAGTATATATGTATATAAGAATAATTAGAAAGTGTATAATACATATTTCCAAAATCATGTAAATATAGGGAGCATATAAAATACAAAATACATACATTAAATGTTAAAATTAGAAATGCACATATAGCAAATATATCAAAACCTAGAATGATTAACAGTTAACTTAGGGTAGACCTCTTTAGGGAAGAAAGGTGATATTTTCTTTAAAAATTCTAACTGTGGCAAAATGTAAAATTTTATGCTAAGAGATGGATATGTTAGGTAGTTAGGTGAGTGGAGCACTAGGCAAGAGAGGGAGGATGGTCCGGAAGATGGCAGTGTGCCCGCCTTCAGCATAAAGAGCTTTTATTTCCTCTATGAGTGCAAGTGAGAAACCGGTTAGAATCCGACAGCCGCAGCTGTGTGGTTTGACAAGGACCTAAGCAAGCGTGACCCAGTGCTCACTGTACTATAATCAGCACTGCGCTTTAGGCTCCCCCGTGGGTTTCTCTGTGTGCATCATGGGAAAGGACGTGCGCAAAAGGGGACGAGCGTGACTAAGCACTGCAGGAGCAAGAGCTGTCAATCAATCAAGAGACCATCTCTAAGTGAGGGCGTAAGAGGAGGGGGCAGATAAAGACCATTGCTGTCCACCCTTGGATTAGCCCACCTCCCATTCTTGGAGGTGCACTTTCCCTTTGCTAATAAAACCTTTAAAATCTTTCACTACACAACACTTTCATCCCCTGTCTGAATTCTTACCTTTTGGGTAAGACAAAAACTGAGGACTTTTCCTTTCCCCTATTAGGGTAACAGCTACATTAGTGTTTTTATACATTTCTCTATATTTTTCTATGTATGAAAGATTCCATAATTGCAAAAATAAATCAATATGCATGCACACATATATAATTATGTGACTCGTAGGAAGATATCAGATGTTCAAGGCTTTTAATTACCCTGAGAAATTGAGAAGAATTATTAAAATTCAAGTGAGAAGTAACTTATTTTTATTTTTTTTAACATAGCAAGGCCTTGAATCAATAGAATTCAATTAAACTGAATCCTCAACTAGTCAAAAATTATTTGGTTTATCTTGAAGTTGAGAAGGATATCATAGAATACAGGAAACAGAGTGTGTGTATGTGTGTGTGTGTGTGTGGTGTGTTTCGTGAAAATTTTAGCTTTCTGGCTCAATCCTGGAGTCAGTCAGTCAAATTTTATTAATCTTTACATCTATCTCTCTAAGACAGTATACTCCTACAATGAGAATTTAGTTTCGAAATGAGACCCCTCCTGGCACTTCCAGATTCTCAATTATCACAGAGATTCAATTATCTTCACCTATGTTTTACTTATTAAAGTAGTAAATGAACTAATGCATTTGAGAAAGAAAAGAATTTTGACAACATTTTAAAGGAGTAGAATTCACTTGTAAAATGTAATTATTAGAAAATGCAATTAACCAGAACAAATTCTGGTTAATCAGGGTGTTACTATAATAGCGTTAAATTCCACTATGCCTAAATTCATTATAATAAAATGTCCCTTATAAAATGCAGACCATGAGTTCTCAGCTAAAATTTCCTAGAGTGAAATAAAAATGAATAATAACAGTCAGCATAAATTCAAGATGCTTAATTGTATAATGCAGCAAGACATTCAGAGAAATGGATAGATGTGTGAGCACTAGGAGAACTCTGCAAAAATGTGTAAGGGAATCTTGGAGTCTCTGGATTAGAAGGGCCCTAAAACTTCTACTGTTCAATTATTTATTAGGTGAGAGGTTATCAGGTTTATTTATTTATTTATTTATTATTTTAATGGCAGTACTGGGGATTGAACCCAGGACCCTGTGAATGCTAGACATGCGCTCTACCACTGAGCCATACCCTCCCCACCAGGGCCCTTAAAATTCTAGACAATTTGTTTTGAAATCTTGCTGTTCATAAAAACTATCTTAGGTTGGCTTTTGTTAGTGTATATGAAATGTATATTTGTAGTGTCTTCACTCCTCTGAGGATTCTGGTTCTGTTTCATTAGGAAGAATCCTATCATCCTTCAGTCCAGTGTCCATCTTTTCTGGAGTTCTCACTGTTGACCCCTGACATTAACACGAGCTCCCTGGACACGCCAGATTCCAGAAGCTCAGAACCTCATTAACCATCTTCAGACTTAGGCTCCATTTTATCCTCCTCCCTCTTATAATAATGACAAAGTCTAACATATTAGCATCCCAAGATTTTAGATATGTGTCATATTCATTACTGCTGACTCATTTTTATGTGACAGATATGTCTTGAAAACCTACTATATGATAAGTACTATTCAGGCTATATTCACCAAGTGCTATGAATATGTAAAGATAAATCAGACAAATGGCTTAAAGATAAACCAGAAAAGACAAAGCAGAAAACTCTAGTCTGTGAATCACTTATAGCTACACACATTTCTTAAGGCATACTACATTTTTTACTGTATTTTTCTTCTGCTGTGATCCTTTTATTTTTAAACAAGTTAAAAAGTCTTTCACATAAAAATAAAGAATTAGAATCTTTGAAATTAAATCATTCCCTTACAAGCTCTGATAGACATTGTCACTCATCACTATTTCCGGTTTCCCTAGACTGCTGAGCCTAAGGGAGAATTACCCTTCACACCCACTTGAAATTGGGTATCACCGTATAACTTGGGCCGGCCAAGACGTGATATGTGCCACTGCCCAATATAAGCATTAACAGGCGATGAGTGAGTCTCCATCTTATCTTCCCTTGCCCCAGTGGAAGACAGTCACCTGGCCTTAATTCCTGAATGAGGTGGTTCAAAGACTCTGATGACCTCTGACAAGGAAACCTCTAAGACAATTTCTTACTCTAGCACAAGCCAGCCAATATTTACATGTGAACCATTTATATTTAGTTTTAAACTGTAACTTTATCTCAATTAAGAAAAATTCTTTGTACACTTACCTTTTGCGATTTGCATCCATCAGTAAATACCTGTGAAGTGAAGCGTCCCCAGTAACATGAAAACCGGAAACGTATTTTCAGAAGCTGTTTCTTAACCACTGGAAATAAAAATAAAATTTACTTCATGGCACCATGGAAGTAGTTTCTCGAATAAAGAATGTGATATTTGATTTCCATTAAATGTTCACTATTTTTCCATAACATGAAAACCATAGAATGTAAAGAGAATAAGAAAAAAAAATCTCAGCTCATTAGAACCAGAAGGGAAAGAAATTCACCCATTTATTCATTATCAATTTATTTGGCAACTATTTGCCAGGATCTACAGATGTTCTGCTGTTTTCTTAACACTGAGGAAGATAACTTAGGCTAAAAGTTAGAATGCTTTCAGAGCAAATTGCAAATGTTTAACTGAAGTTACAAATTATTTATTGATAAAACTAAGTCCTGGGTAATGGAAAAGAGCTGCATTTTATTAAGCACGTAGTCTGGACTTGTATTGTTAGAAGGAATTAAAACTGATTTGCTTGAGTCAAACCAAATTCTACTGAAGTTATAAGAGTAATGTAATTTAGTGCATCTTATAATCAAAAACCAATTTAGGACGTTGCCATCTAGCTTAAATTATAGATTTGTTGAAGATTCCTCGGCATAATGTATGCTTATTGGAAAGGGGGAAATTTAGATTTTCAAACTTGTTTTATCTCAGTCTAGGGCAGAAGCTGCTGCCTTAAAACACCCTAAAATTTAACAAAGTAACTAATGGATACCAAATAATATTTGGATATTTTAAAGTATGACTAAAAACATTGTGTGAAATTTCAAAAATACAATTTGTAATGAAGCACCTACAACAATATAAGACGGTCCCAGGTGGAACAAGCTTCTATGAGGAACGGGGCACGTAGGTCAGCCATGTTGTTCAGCAGCCTCTCTGTTAATATGAATCTGTAAATCCATGAGCCCAACAATTTTTTACTCTCTTCCTGTTCAGGAACTCTCATCTGCCTTTGAAGTCCACTTGAGGGCAAACTTGTTCCTTGGCTTACCTTTGCATACTAAAAAAAAAGCTTTATAGATATGAGTTAGCTCATATTGAAAGAGATGCATCATCTTTTTATATGGATTAATTTCTCAATAAAAAGACCAATCACTTTCAGAACCAGATATAATTCAGTCAGACACATTATTCACTTCGTAATATCTATTACCTGTTAATTAAGACTGAATTTATATCCCAGACTTGGATCAAATACATCATCTTTTAAATATATCAATATTGAATTAAACAAAATGTTTATTAAATTAATGGTTCAGTAAATGAAAGTTGTAAAAGATTAGCATTTAATTGTTAATTTTAGTTCTCTTAGGGAAAGTATGCTGGTTCACAAGTAGTCAAGTTGGGTTTTATTTATTTGTTTGTTTGTTTATTAATGATGGCAAATAATATATATTTTTATGAACAATTGCAGGAGTTATGATGTGAGATTGCTATTCCCCTGACAAACAGCAAATCAAAATAAATGGGTTTGATAAACAACACAACTTTTTAAAAATTTTCCTAATTAATTTTATATATAGGACACTGGGAAAATTAACTGCTATTTTTGGTGTCATGAACACATTAGAATGACATTTTCACGTTTGTTGTGTTTGTAAGAACTTCATGGTACTGTCTTTTAAATAGAACCTTGCATCCTAACTTCCCATAATAAATGCTCAACAAGCTATATCCTAAATACAAAATGTCACACTAATTAATGAAACTCTTTGCCAAAATTTTCAGGTTATATGAGCCAACGTTTGAAAGGCTGAATGTCATTTATCCAGATGTAAACTAACTTACTGAGAGCATGACAAACTCTCAGGATTTAGATCATTGTTTTTCTTTTCTTTTTTTAATATTCAGTAATTTTTCTTGCAAAAATTCCTAGGTCCACACTCTTCCTGAGAATTTTTTGATCACTGCAAATTTTAGGGGTCTCAAAGAGCCACACCCAAATATTCCATTCCAAGTAAAACTGAACTCAAATGCACCTGTGTTTGGAGAATCCCAAAGGGACCTTTCTCACAGAGGTAGAAGAAAGAGAAAACCATTTATTTTTATAAAAGTCACAAATCCTGTTAAATTGAGCTCTGGGAAGCAAACTTCAGATCTGCATTTCTAAAGGTGCATGTCTTTTCACAGGCTGACAGCACTAACAGATGTCTCCAATAGCCTATTTTGCCACTACTTGAAATAATTTTCAAACTGTATTTTATTTTTTTGCTCCAGGTTTACTTGGAGAATACTTGCCGTTTCGCGTGGATTTCTGAAGTGTTCTATTTCCTTCTTGTATGTTTACAGGCTTCTCCAACCAGTAGAAATGGGCTCTGCTGAGTCTTTTCCACTCGTCTCCAAATTTGCATGTCTGTCAGGATTCTCTCAAACTCTGACTCCTCAAAAGGGCTTTCCTAAACCCTAATTTGCTTCAGAATTACCTCAAATCATGTTTGTCTTTCTCTCTCTCTCAGTGTCTTTCTCTGCATTTCCATCTACTATTTTTAAAAACAGTTTCTGATAGTGTGTTCCTATCTTGTTTGACTTCCGTGTTCTTTATCTGTAAACTGTATACTTCTGAGGAAACATTTACTTTTTCCATTCATCTTCTTGGCTTACTCAACAGAGCAATTTCACATTTAGGTTTTTATCAACACGTTCATCCACAGTTCTTCTCTAATTTTTTCAGAGATACAGATTATTCTTTTTATGGTCATATAAATGTGAGTTAACGAGATTATCCCCAAAGACAGTTCAACTTTCTTGAATTAAAAAAATGCTGACTCATAGATTATACAAGATGTGGTTAATATGAAAGAGTTAATATTTGGGGGTGGTTGGTGGAACCGGCCTCACTCTATGACAATCCTATTAAGCATGTAAACATGCATGGTGCTGTAAACTGATCAATAAATATTTAGAGTTCTCCATATATAGAGATTTTTAAGCAATAATCACTGGTTTACTTAAACCATTGGGACCTTAGGGCTCATATAAAATTGCAAATGAAATCTTAGAATTGATTAGTTTTATATGTCCAGTAACATATATAACATATATTAGATACACATGTCTTAATATTCTTCTCAAAATGTCTCACTTATGTCAATTTGCAATTTTAGAAGAACTTCTACAGTTCTGCCTTCAGTTTTAAAATTCATCATCACTACCCTGGGTACATACTACAAAGGCTACTTACCTTCTATTAACTCAGTTATCTCAGAATTTCCTTCTTAACATCAACATCTACGAACACTATTAGCCCCATCCATTTTGTTCTATGTGAAAAAAAATCTATAATGAACAAATTACTCTGTATTCTCTAATTTTCTGTATTATTCTTTGCAAGACTTAGCTTTTTAGGAAGAGAAAAAGAAATGGACTATTACAGAAGGATCAGCCAGGTCAAAAACACCAGAAAGAAATATGAAAATGGGAGCTAAGGAAACACCTCTGAATTTGGAAATTAGGAGACACAGCGGTAACTTACATAGTAAGGTCTATAAATTGGTGGGGGGTCCGTCCCATCGAAAATGCTTAACCAGGGTGGGTGGTGAGGGAATGGAAGAATAAGGACAGCAGGTGAGAAACAAGGCAAACAGTTAGCTGGGGCTTCTGTTTTTTGGGGTTTTTTTTTTGTTGTTGTTGTTGTTGTTGTTTTTATCGGTAAAGGAAATACCATGCTGGCAAAGAAAAAGAAAAATAATTACAGGAGAAAGTAATACCAATCATCTGGTCACTATAACACTTAGACAGGATTATCACTCAAGCACAACTGAAGTAGGTTCCTCGGAAACTAGAAGCAATGGAAGAAATAAATGAACAAACAAATCCTGTTAGAGAAATACACTCCTTCATTCACTCACTTGCTTATTCGTCCATCCGGCAAGCATGTATTCGTATATTACTTATGCCTGAAATTGCTCTGCACTGGAAATGACAAGTAAGTAGTGTTGGCCTTCAGGCTGACCTGCTTATGATGCGAGACCAACATGGAAGTAATAAAGTAGTAAAATGTGCTAAATGTTTTGACAAAGTCATAAGTAAAGTACATTGATGATGAAAACTACCATGTCTAGTGAGGAGATGGAAAGATCAGGCACCACTTTGCGTCAGGGTCTGCAGAGTGAGTGGCCATTTACCAGGTAGTAAACATGGGAAAGGACATTCCAGGCCAAGGGAACAGTATGAGAAAAAGGCATGGCAGAAGTAAAGCAGCTTTATCCATTTCGGAACCACTTTATGAACCTTACCTAAATCACCTTGGAGGCCAGAGTAGTAGACAGAGTATTTCCGCTTGTAAACTTAAACAGCGTGATTTAATTCTTTCTGCCTGATCACTCTTCATTTTTCCTATTGTAAACAGCCAAAGCAGCAACAATGATTGCAATTGTTAGTATCAATTGTTAACTGTTATGACTACACTTAACTTTCAGTATGTTAATTCATTTGATCTTGGAAACAAACCTTTGAAACAATTGTGTAGGCATGATTTCCTTCAATTTATAGATGAGAGGTCTTTGACTTGAGCTTAGTAACTTCCCTGAAATGTTAAGCTAGTGAACGACAGAGTGGGATGGGGATCCAAAACTGTCTAGCTATCACAAAATCTTGCCTCATTAGTACGAAATCTCTTGTTCCCATTCATCTCAATGGAAAGAGAGTTTGATATTAGAAAACTGACTCACTCTACTTTCAAGGACGCTATCTTTAAAACAAGTAAAATAAATCTAAATTTTGTATGCTATAAGGAAGTAATTTTTCCTTTATTATAATTTCTGAGTATAAAAGTTATACATACGAGGACATTTTCAAATAATGCACTTCACATGTAACATATATACATTTTTTTGTAAATATATGTGTGTATGTGTATAAACGTGTATCAGGCTCTGTTAATGAATAATCAGCTAGTAAACAAGGGCTTAAAAATACATGAATTGTCCCAATGTTTCAATCTTAAATTCATGTGCATATGCAGATTGTATAATAATTAAGAGCTTCAATTAGAAGAATATGTTCTTCACAATCTTTAGGAGGATTAAAACAAAAGCAAGGTTGTAGCCACACCAGAACAGCCTAGGAAGCATTGGAACTTGGTTGAACCTCAGAGAAAGATGATCTACTTACTTACCTGCAGCTGGGAGTATCTGCTTAGCATATTAAAAATGCAAACCACGTCAGGGCAGCTGCAAAATGACTTATTATAACAATGGATCTCAGAACTCTGGGTTGACTAGAGCAATGTTAAGTCCCAGAAACTTCTTCGGTTTCTCTCCGGTGCAACACCATTCAATTTAATTACAAAGAGAAACTTATTTTTGTTATACAAATAATATCCCCATGCAGCCTAATTTAAACTAATTGCCTACACAGTTTTCATTCCAAGGGGAAAAACGAAATGAAAATAAGTGCTGACTTAGGGAAAATGTCTTTAATTATTTTATCACGTTGAATTCTGTTTTGACCCTTCTTCGAAAGTTTCTTTTATAATCAGAAACGTGTGGTAGACTTGCAATTTGTAAAGCTTCACTCCTGCCTGACCTATTTTAGCAGCCATTTTTCCTTCTAACATAGAAAACATCGTTTTCAGCAAAAGCTCTAAGTGTCTACAATGGGACATAAATACCTGCGTTATTTTTCTTCATCTTTATTTCTTGTCATCTTATTATTTGTTAGGAGAAAAACCTACCTGTGAATCTGAAAGTGAAAGTGACCGATGGTGGGCCTTGGGGACTAAGGGACTTTTGCATACAAGCCCGCCTCAGGACTAGACAGTGTCAAATGCACCCTCTGTAGAACCTTGTGGTGTAACACCAGCAGAACAAAGGGCTAGGCTTGTGGTTTCTCTCACAGCATGGAAGACATAAGATTTTTAATTGGATTCAATGATGGCCTCACCAGAGCCATGTCACTAGCCGTTATAGGGAGGTAACTTTTAAATGACATCAGTCAAGCTGGCTGGAGGGCATTGCAACCCATCATTAACCCCAATCTCGAAGACTGGATGAAGGAAGGGCTCTTGAGACGCCAGTGGCATGGAAAAAGCAAAGCTGTCCACAGTCAGTTAAAATATCAGACATTCCAGAAGCTTCCTTCTCAATTCCCCTTTAACTCTGGGTGGGGACTCCTGTTTCCTCACTCCTGGTCCTGATGCAAAAAAAATACAGCTTCCTTAAAAATGTTATTATTTAAAGAATTGCTTAGTAATCTAGCATCCTTTAGAGTCTTCAGAATTTTTGTTTCTCCAGTTCTGTGAGACACATACACAGGAAGGTGAACATTTTAGGAGACTTTAAGAAGGACTCTGATGATGCTTTGTGAGCTCTCGCAAGCCTGCTTTTAAAACTTCAGGTGACCTTTTTTTTTTAAACTTTGCTTCATTGAGTCACCACAAAGTTCAGAATTGTCTAGGACTGTATTGTCATGAGCTTCATTTTGCAATTTGCTTTCTGAAAGATCAAAGTTTTGTGTGTAATAGGGATGGAGAAATTTCAAATTTAAGTCATAACAAGGTTCCTCAACCTCAATCTTGCTGTTTTGAGTAGGAGAATTCTTTGTTGTTAGAGGGTTGTTCTGCACCTGGTAGAATTTTTAACAGCGTTTCTGGCCCCGCCCACTAGATGGTAGTTCTATCACCTCCCAGTCGTAACAACCAAAAACCAGGTCTCCAGACTTTGTCAAATGGCCCATGAGGGATAATGATGCCCCCAGTTGAGAACCACAGAGATAACTATAGATCTATAAAATCAGTTGCTTTTCCTCCATCTTCAAACCAAGTTATAACATGTAGAAAGGCCAAGTCAATTAGCTCTTCATCACAAACATCCCTCACCAGCACTGCCACCATAGAAGCTCTGTGTGGGGAAAAGAGTAATTAAGTTAAGCAGAGTGAAGACTTTCTCCTTGGTGAATTGTGCATAAGGAAACCACTTACGGAAAATGTTCATGAGAAAGCAAAAAAGTATCAGTTGAACACCTTGCCTTCTCCCTGGATTTCATAAGCCATTCACAAAGTTCTCCAGGGATGATACACATTGATCTGACACGAAACAGGAGCCAGAAGACTTCAGTCACTCGTGCCTATTTTGGAGCACGACAGAGCCCAGTTCACATGGATGATGGTCTCTAGAAGAATGGGCACACATGAAGAGTTGGTTCCTTTCCATATTCAAAAATGTCACCTAAAGTGCTACCGAGTCCAAACTCATTTTGCTCAAGGCATGACAGGCCAACAAATCAGGAGAAGAGGTGTTATTCAGAAAGCCAGCAGCCTGAGAAGATGAGGGACTAACGTCCTAGAGAACCATCTTCCCCAAGTCAGAATTCAGGCTTCTTTTAAATAAAAAAGGAAAGGGAGTGTGGTTGGCTGTTGTCAACTTCTTGGTGTTGGAATCCTTTGTAGTTGCAGCTGTCCATGTAGGTCGGGTCATGATGTTCCTGTAAACCTCCAAAAAGACAAATGCTATTCTCTGTTTTGCAACTTTTGATTTCTATACAAATGGAAAAGTGTTAAACCGTTAAAGGTCAGGGCCTTGAGAATGGGCTATTGTGTATATTTCATGCTATAGGCGACATTCTTTTACAAAAGGCAGAACCAGCATGACTAAGCACTGGAAACAGAGCACAGGGTTAGAGCTAAAGGAACAGATCTGTGAAGGCAGATTTGTTCTCCTCTATTACAAAAGCACTGTGGGAAAAGTACTGGAAACACACACACAAAAAAACACTTAACAGGCAAAAATTAAACAGCAAAATACAAATTACATATATTTTTCAATATATGCTAGTATTAGCTCATTATTTTTAAGTTTGAAGAGGCAAATGTGAAAGATAAACACAGTCCCAACACAAAAATATCTCAACTACTAAGAAACTAAAAATAAAAGAGAAGGAGCCATTACTTTAAGAAACAGTATTGGTGTCAGAATGAGGCTAATATACCGTCTACTCTATTAAGAACTTGTTTGAACCTTCATAGTCATTTAAAAGAGGTTTCAGGTTATTTTTTTTTATTGAAAAATACCCAATGTACTGGATCACTTGAAATTCCTTCTAGATTTAAATTATTATATTATGTTGTTTGTTCTTTAATGTCAGTTTCTTTTTTGCTATTATGTTTATGTATTAAATTCCCCAATTCATTATAATAATATTTATCAGGAATTTCATAATTCTTGTCATTGCTGTCCAAAGATAAAAAGGCCAATATGTTCTTCTGCAAGCCAGCTTTTACATTTCCCCTCTTTCTCAGCCTTTGTCAGCAAAATTTGAAAATGCTTTGCAGAAAAATAAGCATAAAAAGTAAAAGCAAACACTCATTTTGTATTAAAAAAGTTTATAATTTGCTTTGAAAATTAGACAAAGATAAATTTGTCATTCTGCCAGACTTCATCTTGTAAGCAGAGTTGTTATTTCATTGTCGTTGTTATCTTATTTTTGTTTGTTTTGGCCATCAGAGCCAAGATTTTAATTTAACGATCTGAATTTTGACGAGAAACCTCGTGACCACGTTTGAATGCATGAGATCCTGATCAAGTCCTAATCCTTACGTATTCCTTAGCCTGAGACACAGATGACAAGTTATTTTTGACTCGCTGCAATCTCGTTATGAATTCTGTCTAATAAAAAATGACCACAGGTATGACATCAATTCACTGGTTTATTATACTTTTAAATTTTAGTTCTGTAGAATATTTGGCAGGAGACTACGTTCATGTGGTGTTAAACACTGCTCAGGTTTGCTAATGGCTGTCAACTTGGCTTTTTGGCTGTGTGACACTAAAAGTTCCATTACAGAGAGTAAACTTTGCTGAAAATGCGGGAAGAGGTCATGTTCGCAAATTTGCTGATGGCTCCGCAGAATTACATGATACTCAGTGTTACTCCACGGAGCCAAAGCAGCACAGAAAGTAGTGGGACCGTGTTCCTGTAAGTGGGCTCGTGTTACGACCCAGATTCCTCTTCAGTAAATTTTAGTTAAAAATGTGTGTTTTAAAGATTTTAATAATTCACAATACTAAATCTGTTTGGTGAGCGCTTGGCATATAGTTACCACTCAATAAATGACATTAGGCTATATGACAGAACCATTACAAAGAACTCGTCTTTAAGTTAACTTTCCTCTCCTATCCTCATTTCGAGCTGCAGTAGAAAAAGCATGGATTTCATACTGTAACTTCCATGACAGAAGCCAGAGATGTCTGTTGCACCTCGTGAAGGTTTTTGCAGTACCCTCTGAACTATGTCCCCGCTTCCACCCCTGGTTCCTTTACAGTTTGTTCTAAACCCAGCAGCCAAAAAGATCCTTTTAAGCACAAATCAGACTGTGTCTCCTCTGCTCAAAGCCTCTGAATGTTTCCTTGTTTCACGTGGAAGAAACGCTGAAGACTTTACAGTAGCCTGAAAAGCGGTCGCTATTCCTCCTGGCCCTTATTACTTCTCTGACTTCACATCTTTACTGTTTCCCCTCCCTCACTCTTTGTATTGGTCATAGTTCTCCAGAAAAACAGAACAATGGGATTGATACCGGATTATCATGAGGAGCTGGCTAATACCATTGTGGAGACTGAGAAGTCCCATGATCTGCTGTGCAGGAAAGCTGGTGCTGTAGTTCAGTCTGAGTCTGAAGACCAGAGAACCAGGGGTGCTGATGATGTAAATCCCAGTCCAAAGGCAGAATAAGATTAGATGACATGTCTTGTTTCCAGCAATGAGGCAGGGGAAAAAAAGAGACACAGTCCTCCTTCCTCTCCCTTTTGTTTTACTCAGCCCTCAGGTTGGATGGTGCTGAGGAAAGCCATCAATGCAACAAGTCCACCAATTCAACTGCATCTGAAAACACCCTCACAGACACTCAGAAACAATGTTTAATCTGGCACCCTGGGGCCCGTCACACTGACACATCCCTCAACCATCACACTGTGCTCCATCCCAATGGCATGCTTGTGGTTCTCTAATTTGCCAGACACTTTCACCTTAGAGTCTTGGCACTTACTAGCTTTACTCCAAATATTCTGTTTGTCTGCTATCTCTTCACCTCTGAACTTTGCTCAAATGCCACTTTCTTAATGACACCTACAACCAGTATCTTATTTGCAATGATAACAGAAGCAGCAGAACCTCTAACACACTGGCCTTCCTGATTCCCAAACACAGTCTTTGATTGCCTTCCCACAGAACATGTCATCCTAACCCATATCACCTCTATGATACCATATTGTTTTATTTAATATGTTCTGGGTTGTTTAATTGACTGCTTTCTCCACCGGGCTGAGGTCAAAACCAGCAACTCTAAGATCATAATGGATTAGGATAAAGATCAAAGGTAACAGCTGATCTTTCTCAAGTAATGACATATTTTCTGAACAAAACTGTCATGCTCTTATGAAAGAGATCCCACAGACCCCACCAGCATCTTCTGCCACGGGAGGACACAGTGAAAAGATGGTCATCTATGAGGAAGTAGACCCTCGCCTGACACCAGATCTGCCAGTGCCTTGATCCTGGACTTCTAGTCACCAGAACTGTGAGAAATGAATTTCTGTTGTTGACAAACTACCTCGTCTATGGTATTCTTGTTGTAACAGCCCAAGCGGACTAAGAACTACATTTGTTTTAAGAAGAAAGTTTAGAATCACTCTCCAACATAGTGAACTGTCACGTTCTTAGAGAAAGGTGCTTATAGCATCCCTGACTCTATGCTCCTTAAAAGCTGTTGCTATGCCTCATTCATTGCCTATTTTCACAGAATCCAGCCCATTACCTTGCACATAATAGTCCTATTATATTAATATAAAAAATTGACAAATAAATGTTCAATAGATCCTTAAAGGCTAGAGAGCCACCTCTTACCACATTTCTACCCTTGAAGTCTATGTTCTATTGGAGCACTCAGAATATTAATGGATACACACCCACAAACTCACACCCACACACACACACAAAGACTTAATGGTTTTTGTGTTGCTATAAAGAAGTCTTTTTTTTAAATTCATATAGCTAAATGTGAGCTCATATGAAATGGAAGCAACCCTTCCAGGTCTGAGAATAGTGCGCCTCGCATAATGACCAGCCCTGACACTCTTGCAATGGGATTAAATCATTGTCAGGGAAAGATAATGGACACAACATGGTTCTACAAAATCTCTGCCAAATAAACTGGATGCAAGCCAACTAACGGATCAAATAACAGTGCCAAAGAAACGAGTGAAGCCTTCTGGCAAATCAGACCATTGGTTAATTACAGCCACTTAAGGGATCAAGACCCTGACCCTGAGTACAGTGTCCTAAAATCGGAAAATTGTGTTAATCATTAACATTGAGGTTTTTTTTTTGACTTTAATCATTAGTTTAGTACATTCAAGGATTATCAGAAGCCAGATTATCTCTATTTATATATTAATATGGATTCTTTCTCTGCAAAAAACAGTTGATAGTAGAAAATCAGTTTTCAGATTCTGCTAAAATTTCTATATCTCATTAAACTAGGTCTTAGCAGACCGATATGTTTACCTGTCGTAAAATGTCCAATATCAAATTATAGCCACAACTATATGACTCAATAGAATGGTCGCTAAATGAGGAAGCGAGGGGTTGCCTTTTGTTTACTTCAAAGATTATACTCAGGGAAAGACTGAGGTAGAGATGATTAACTTTCTGGAGCCCAGAAGCCCTAATACCAATTACGTGGGTCATGTGTGACTCTGAGCAAGTGTTGGAGTTACAGCCTGTGTCACGATGATGAAAAACACTGGTTCTGAACACAGCCCATGTGGAATTTGCGTTGTCCTGATGGCCAGTTTGCTTTGTCGTGTAGAATCCAATTACCTGTATTATTTGAAATGAACAGAAATTCAGAAAGCCAGAGATTGGCTGCTTGTTAGGCAAACCTGACCCTCACAACATAGTAAAAAGCAGCTACCTTGTAAACTGTATAATCCGGGAAGTGTCTGAAAATCTTTGACCACTTTAGAATGTTGTAAAATATGCATAATGGCAAAATAACCTTCAGACAGAACTGTTGGGCCGCACCGGCGGGCCTGCAAGCCTGGTCGTTGCCCAGCCTCGAGACTGAAGAAAGAGCCGGGACATAGCGCCAGGACATCAGTGGCTTAGTGGACAGGGGCTTTTAGCCTGGGGCAACACCCCACCATTTAGGGCAGAGGGCAGGCAGGACATTGCAGCGATCTTCGCTACTAGGGGAGAAGGAGGCTACCATTTATAGGGGGAATTAACATCAGTTTGGCTCATCAGTTACCAGGGAAGCCAGAAGCTGGGCACGTCCCTCACAGCCCCTAAGATTAATGACCATCACAAGGTCAACAGTTTCCCTTTAATAAACCAGCAGGTGAAGCCCTTCTGGCCTAAGGATGAGAACAATCACTAGCTGGGGCAGGGGGCAAACACGTTCCTGTGAGTAGGGTGCAGGTGAAGCAGGGACTGGTTGAGCAGGAGATGCCCAAAGAGCAAGAGAACAGCCATCTCGAGTGGCCTGACCATAAAGCAACTTTTCCGTTTATTTTCCCCTCTAGTGATGAAGTTTGACCTTGTCTCAAGCTCCTCACAGTTGGAAAAGATCCTCTTTCCTTTCCCAGTTCACAGCCCACTGCAATCAAGCTTTCACCTGCAGCTTTCCACTGAGGCTGCCCAGCCAAGGTCACCTACAGCTTCCTAATCGTCAAATCTAATGGCCTCCTTTCAGCTCTTCTATTATTCGACCTTTCTAGAGTATTTAAGGCCATTGGCTATTTATTTCGGTTTGAATGATAACTTGTCTTGAGTTCCATGGCACCATGTTTTTCCTCTTTAATTTAGGGCTATTCCTTCTTTGTATCCTTCTCTGGCTCCTCTTTACCTACCACCCATCCTATTTTGGTGTTCCCAGTTTCTCTTATGATCCTTCTTTTCCTCTCTGTGCAATCTCCATCACTCCTATGACTTCAACACCTCTGACACACACTGATAATTTTCTCGTATATATCACTAATCACTCTTTCCAGTTCAAGGTTTTCATCAGTTTGTTCACTGACACTACACATATAATTAAATTCAAATGTTACCCCCACTGCAGTTTGTTTCCCAACTTTACACTGTAATATGCTCAAAAAGTACTACTTACCCAGGTACATAAGCCAGAAACTCAGATCATTGCTGGAAAAATAGCTTTTTAAACACAAGCCTCAAATCATCTCCAGTGAGGAGTCACAATCAAAGACTGAAAAAAACATGAGAACCATCAGAAACAACAAACTACAGTATCAGACGCACTAGGATACACTAACAGTATAAACAGGTACAAACATAATATAAAAATGTTTAAAAGTTTAAAAAGAGAAGTTTGAAAAATTGTGAAAAAGAAAAGATAATTACTAACATGAAACACATGAAAAAGAATCAAATAGATCTATCAGAAATTTTAAAAATACTTATATTAAAAATTTGATAAATAGATGTGAACATATTAAATAAGCTAAAGAGAACATCAAGCAATTAGAATATGAATCTATAGTAAATTATTAAGAATGGGACACAAAGTCCAAAAGCAGTAATAGAAAATTAGGAAAGGAAGATTTTAAGGAACAAGAGGGATGGACTAGAAACATCCTTTATACATATAATTTGAGTATCTAAGGGAGAAAAATACAGAGAATGGTGCAGAGCAATGTCCAACAAGATGATAAATTTTCCATAGCTAATAAAAAAAACAACTCATAGATTTCAAAATCCTAGGCAGAATACATTTTAAACAAATCTATATCTTTAAAAAATATATAGCAAAATTATAGCACAACAAACTCAAAAATACATTTAAAGCATCTCAAGAAAAAAATGAATTTTCTTCAAAGAAAAAATGATTAGGCTGACATCTGGTTACTCAGTAGAAATAGAAAGTCAGAAGCAATAGCTTAATGTTTTTAATATGCTGAGAGAAAACAATTGAAAAATTTGTAATCTACATAAAATGATTTTCTAAAGCAAATACACACACACACACACATAAGATATTCCAAGAAAAACAAAACCAATATAGGAAAGGATCAAAAAAACAGAGTAGACTGAAAAAATTGCATAGCAAATGATGTTAAAAATTAAATATTAGTAAGCATGATCAATGTAAATTTATTGTCTAATAAAATAAAAAAAATATTTTAGGCCAGATTTTTAAATTACAACTATTTGTAAAAAACAAACTTAAAACATAAAGATACACTTTTTTTTAATGATGTTAAACACATATCAGGCAATGTTAACCAAAATAAACCTGCTATTGTATATCAAGGAATCAAGGACAAATAAACCAGAAAAGTAAAAAAAAAAAAAAAACCCAAAAGTTCAGTAGTAACAATAATAAGTTTTAATTTAGCTTAAGCATCTACATGTGAGCTGGGGGGTCAGCTGCTCAGCTCCCTTGATCTCTGCTAGGCTACCTTTTACAACTGGGGTTGACTAATCTTGACTAGACATAGTTTTTGCAACTTGGTTCCACCCTAGAATTCTCTCATTTCCTCCTGGTCCCATCCTTTCAAGCTCAGTTGTGCAAATCCTTGTCATACTTCCACTTGCACTGTATCTGCTAAGACCCCATTGGCTAAAGCATATCCCATGGACTAGGGAATGTACTGTGACCACGCTGGGGGGAAATGGTGTGGATATTTGATCCAATTACTGGGGAAAGAGTGAAGAATTGAAATGATAATCCAACCTACCACAACACATATATTAATATCTAACAAAACAGGCTTTATGGAAAAAGATTTAATAGACATCATACTACTGATTCACAGCATGTTAAGTTCACAGGAAAGGTAGAATAATTCTAAAATAATTTTCCCAAATAATGTACATGTTTATAATATTAAAAAGTAAATGCAATTAATATAGATGAAAAAGTAAATCCATGGGTTTTATTTTAATTCATCTGTCTCAGTAAATAAGATTAATTGAGGGAACTATCAGAAAGGACTACATCAGCACTGTCTGAAAGAAATAAAATGAGAACTAAGCATGTTATTTTAAAGTTTCTAGTAGTCACATGAAAGTTTCCAGTAGCTACATTAAAGAAAATAAAAATAAATGGATAAAATTAATTTTAATAATATATTTTATTTAACTCAAGATATCTAATACATTATTATTTCAACAAGCATCAATATTAAGTATGTCATTTTGCTTTTCCTCCATTGCTTACATTGTATTTATTGTCTTGGCAGAGGAGGAATAACTAGTTGGTTAAGGGGAAGTAAAGAATTACGAGGCCAGCGTGTTATTTAAAACTTTTCAATAAAGATAACAGGGGTTGGGCAATGCAGTTGAGCCAGATGGTGATGTTTTCACTTTATAGGTGAAGTTCACTAGGCATTGATAGAGAACAAATAGAACAGAGGAGTGACATGATCTGAGCCTCGAAGGAGCAGGGGTTTTGTTGTTATATTTCAACAAGATGAAAAGTTCTGAAAAATACTGGAGGCAGTGATAAGAAGCAAAAAGGACACTGGCTTGTCCTCCTAATCCTGTTCTACAATATATCATGTTGTGTTCAAAATATATGTTGAAGTGCATGAGAATAAATTCCACTCAAGAGGGCAACCAAGTCACAGCCAGGGTCGAAGAGGGAGAAAACTTTTTGGATAGAGATTGAGAATACCATGAAAATTGTCAATCACTAAATAACAGTTGAAAAAGGCTAAATGGAAAAGAGAGAGACAGAGTAACAGAAAGAGAGATGACCTGGGGAATTTGTTCAGCTGAAGGGATGAAACAGAAGAAGAGAGTTCGGGAGGAAAAAAAGGTGGCAAGGAAGGCTTGACCTACGTGCTTTTGTCCATGTTTCTCCTTGTTTCTTATGTTCTCTGCCTTCCCTGGTAAGAATCTTCGTTATAATCTGAAGACATCCTCTTTATTCCAACGGCACAGTCATTGCTGTGATCTCCATTCACATTTCTCTCGTGATTCCTAACAGACGGTGAGCTCACTGAGAGCAGGGACTGGGTACAATTAGCTTTGATTTTCCTGGCACCTACGGAGTGTCTGAGACTTAAAACATGTTTAATAATTGATTTAGGAATGAACTACCCCTTGACTACGTCCATTTGTGTACAGAATTGGATCCACAGTTCCAAGAGGTGCAAGTAAAAGCTGAGAGCATTGTTTCCATTTCCTCCTCTCTTAAGTGCAAGGGTTTATCCAGTAACCTCTATGGTGCTCCGGAGATTATATGACTTCTAAATGACTAAGCCTTTCATTTGTCCAAATGCTTCACCAGTGGCTCCAATTCCACTTTCTCTGCTAAGACATTTAAGTTAGTGACCCTGACCTCTATTTGGGGATCCTTTCATGTCAAGTATCTTAACACTTACTTCTCTTTTAAGCTTTCTGAAGTACAGAGTTAACTTTTACACCAACTACCTTGAAGAAAAAATATGATTATGAGCCATCTAGCTCTAAATATCAAGTGGATGCTGTGCTTCTTAAAACCCAATCCCTTATTTAATATTAGATTTTAAGTTACTTGAGTCAGTCCTGAAATGGCTTTGCACTGTTGTCTTTTATAAGCAATAAGGCACTCTGGAATCCTAAAATAAATAGTATCTATGATGAAGTGTGTGTCTGGGAAATGAATTCAATAAACTTCCTTCATAAATATTCACAAAACACTTTGGAAAATCAGTTGAATAGTTTACTTATGGTTCTTATATGTAACAATTACATATATTATATACATGGATTACATTAAGCATATTCTCCGGAAGATAAAATTCAGAAAGTTGATACAATTTTTTTTTCTTTTGGCTTAATTTTTCTGGACTCCTTCTTGAATCATGTTTCTCTTGATCCCTGAAAGTTTGAACTCCAGTTACCAGGAAGAACATTTAGTTATATTTGAAATTTTTGCCTCATACATGGGATATGAAGTTTGGATTCTATAAACACTACTTACAAAGTGGTTAGCACAGATGGATGTCCGAGTACTCTATCAGCAAAATTGGAACTATTAATTAATGGATATTAGAATAAAAGTAGTTTTAAGAACATGAAATAGTGAACCAAAGGAAGTAATAAATTCAACTTGTGTTTGTATGTTCTAATTGACTATTGTTTAGAAAGAATCAAATACTCTCAATACAAGGGTCAATAAGACTGAGGTCTTTTTTTGTTTTAAATATCATCCAGGGCAGCCTTCCTTAGGTTAAATGAGTTTTTTTTTACAGCTGAACTTCCCACCTTCATTTTTTAATTTGCTCTGTGATACACCATTTGAAATTACAGCCTTGATCATACAGAATAGTTGCACAGAGCAGAACAAGGATTCTTACAGTATTATCTGGGATCCTTGGGTTATATACATGGTCCTTGAGTCCAGAAAGTTGAGAGCTCCAGGAATCAACTATTTCCTATGTTGAAAGTCTCTTAATCTCACATGTTAATTTGTCTTTTCAGTGGCGAAGTGGAAGGAGTGCATAAATAATGCCATTACCAATAATTTTCTTTTGTAGTTCAAGTATCAGAATTCTGCCATGCTCTGATTCATAACTTGGCTCCGCCCAATAGTCATTTTACATGATTCTTCTTCACTTTGCATTTGTAATTTCTAGCTATGACTCAGGAAATAAGGGAGGGGATGTAAAGGCATAAACAGAAACATTTTTACTTGCCATTTAGTCAATGAGCACTGCTCCCAAACGTGATTCTCTAGGTACCGCGGAAGGAAAAGGTATGGAAATATCAAAGGGTTCAATTATACGGACATTTTTAAAAGAACAAAACTGATTTAAAACTCCTTTGATCACAAGGAAAATTAACATAGTATCATCAGAGTAAACACATATGAAAGCAAAATAGAATGCATGGGCTATTTTTGTACATGTAGAAAAGGGGATCTTTCCTTTTAAAATTTTTTAAATATTGTATTTAATTTCTTATTTTTTATTGAAGTGTAGTCGATTTACAATGTTAGTTTCAGGTGATTTAGTACAGCAAAGTGATTTAATTATACAGGCATACCTATAGATATTTTCAGATTATTTTCCAGTACTGCTTCCTTGAGGAATTTGGAAGCATGACATTCAAGGAAGGATGAGACACGGCGTGACACAACTCCAACCCCTGTCCACGGGCAAGTTTGCAGTCCCCCAGGGGCAGCTGCAATAAGCAAACGTCATGAGACAGACTATAGAAAGGGTAAAAGCTAAAAGCTGTAGATTCAGTTGCTTTCTTATTGAATCTTACAGTAAGTGGCCTTTGCTATCCTATGCCAAAATTTCAGTCATCATGTAAATGAGCTATCTTCACTAGATATTTATTTAATGAGTGTATTAGTGTCCCAGGATAGCTGTAATACCACAAATTTGGTGACTTAAAACAACAGAAATTCATTTTCTCACAGTTTTGGAGGCTAGAAATCTGAAAACCAGATGTCACCAAGGCCACACTGCCTCCAAAGGGCTTAAGGACGAATTTGCTCCTTATCTGTTTCAGCTCCTGGTGGCTCCAGGCTTTCTTTGGCTTATGGCCACATCACTCAGTCTCTGCCGCCATGGACACAGTCCAGCTCCTCTTCTGTCTCTCTCTTACAAGAATACATGGGATTGCACGCAGGACCCGTCTGCATAACCTGGCCACTTTTTCTCAAGAGTTTAACTTAATTGTATCTTTTGCCATATAAGGTAATATTCACACTTCCTGAGATTAGAATTTTGGCATATCCTTTCCGGTTTGGCCATGATTTGGCCCACAAAACTAAGGCATAAAAATTCTGTTTTTAGCACAACCCAACTTAAGGATACTGTGTCTTTGATGAAAAGAGGGATAATGAGCTCAGACGAGTGAATAATTTACTGTGTGAATACTTAAAATGGTGGTAGGTTTACTATTTCCAGGGGTATCAGTCTCTGGTTTGGTTACTCTAGCTTCTGGTCCTGCATTCAGAATTTTCAAAACAAAAATAGCTTATGATCTATTTTTCAGGAAAGTCAGGACTGATCTGAGAAATTGCTTTATCCTTGAACTTATAAAATTCACTTCTGTCCAAAAAAAAACAAAATGGAAGGACGAATAGGCAGCTCGTATGAAAATGATGACTTCATGTCACATCTCCGTTTTCCTTTGGAGAGGATTCACAAGCCACCATTTTGCCCTGGGGAGAAATGTTGCCATTTTCACAGCAAAGTGGTTTTTTTTTTTTTTTTTTTTTTTTTTTTTTTTGTACAGCGAAATGACAGGTTTCTTCAACAGTAAAACTGAATTAACTTCTGAGGGAAAAAATGCAGCAAAATGTCAAACTCATAAAATATATCATGTTTTGAACATCTGCACATGTTTTTGACTGACCCGATCAAGAAAGAAAATGTCCTCAAGGTACCAGTGAATCAGGGACATGGTGGCTGAAGGGCAGGTGGGGGAGAGAATGGGAGAGCTGGGAAGAAGAAGGGGAAGGGAGCGGAAGTCTATGAGAGGAAATTGCATCTGGTTTACAGACAAGGAGCTTGAGGTAGGGAGCTATTTGTGGATGATAGTAATGAGCACACCTATTTGAGCAAAATAGTCTAAAACTCTACACAAATCTGAAGTCAAGATAACATAGGTCTACACTAGAAAGGCTGATGTGTCTCAAAGGAAAGAGCTCCTTCCTTCCTTTCTTTCTTTCCTCTTTTCTTCCTCTAATGCTTCTCTGCTGGTATATTCTTGTGAACATGAATAGTATTTTTCAGAACAAGTGTTTTCAGTTAGTTTGGACCTTACACTTAGCCACCTTGTTCTGTCTTGCTGATCTATTTAGTAATTGAAGGCTAACCAAAATGTTCTCTCAGAGAAATGATTTGGCTTAGTGAACAGAGCATTTAGTTATAGCCATTAAGCATATGGCGGTGCACAGTACCATTCACAAGAACCAGACGTGGTGACTCTATATTCTGCTAAAGGAGATTTCAAACCACAGACGAGGTCCCCTCTTAATTTTACAAGAAAGAGGAGCTAGTTGTTCATTATTTTTTCTTCTTATCAATGGAGCAAAACTCTAGAAATTGACACCCTGTCCCACAGGCAGGACACAGGATAAGAGGAGAATGAGACGCTATTCATAGCAATGAGTTCCATAACTGTGCCCAGTTCTCTATCACCTATAGAACTGTTTAATATTCTGTTTGATTTTGTCATCAAAATAGACATGGAAGTGGATAGGAGAGAGTCATTCTTTCAGTATTTTATAAATAAAGACATGGGTCCAGAATGTTCACGAGATGTTATGTTCTGGTACATTTTGTGGGGCTCACCGAAGATTAGGTAGATACCTGTGTAAATGGTTGAGGTTTTGCGTAAGTCAGGAAGCATGTCAGGGAGCCCAGGTTTTGGCTCAGTTATGTTACCTGCTGTTTGACTCCATTCCTGGACCTCAATTTTTCTTTCTTTGGATAATAAAAAGGCAGTAATCTGTGGTTCCGCAGATTCCTTTCAGCTCAGACAAGTTCAAATTCTGGCCACCCATTTCAGCAAGAGCATTGCCTGCCCTCTTTGCATGGGAAAACCTTACCTGGTCCCCTTCACATGCTCTTACTCTGATTAAGGAGCGCAAACTTTGTTGTTGATGCCAAGTTTTGCCTCAGTGTGGTTTAAGCCAATAGGATTACTTGGAATAAGAGGACGATTGCAGGACTCTGAATTGTCTTCATTACTTAATTCACTTGTTCATAAGGCAGCCTCCTACCCTTGTATGTTCCCCCTTCTTGCTAGCCATCTTCCACCAAAAGCACCATCCTATTCTACCTGTCACAGTGGTAATATCCTGTTATAGATAGCCAACTTATTATATATAAAAAATTTAGATTTCAACCATGACTAATATGGGGGATATGACTGAGATAGAAATTACATGGAACTGAAATTTAATATAATTGCAGCTCATGGCAAATTGGAGTTCCTATGTTCTCCACCTATCCTTGAGAAAACTGAGGTGTTTCCTAGTTTATGAAGAGAGGAGAAAGGGGGGCCTTGCACATACAGTATCAACTTCTACCCAGATCTCTGCTAAGGTACCTGTCCTGGTCTGTATTCAAAAAATGCATCGAAGATACAGATTCCATATCATCACCTACCAGGATACCTTTGTGACTATGTGAAAGAGAACACATTTAGTTAAAGAGAGTCTGCTATACAGCAGATATGATCTCAGAAGGGATGGAGAGTCAAAGTTAAAGAAAAGTGAAAATTATTGAATGAAATAAATTCACTGGTGCTTATATTCTTTACGAATTTATCTTTTAAATTATTTAAGAAAAAGTAAAGTTGGAGGTTATTAGGAAAGATGGTAAAACTTTTCTTTAAGCAATGGGTTTGCTGTACTTGGCCAGCCATCAATCCATACATTCAACTTTTTCCGCCTTTTCAGCTTTCATTTCTCCAGTTCTCCCAAATGGAAAAAAAAAAAATTGACAATATTTGGAAAAATTCCAATAAAGTTAGAAGATTTTTATTTAAAAAAATAAATGGGGGAAGGAGGCAATAAGATCAATTTACATCGTCTTTAGTCTCTCCTTCTGTCTATAAAAGGTTTGGTGGCCCCCAATCCATCTTTTCATTTTACCTTTGCTTCCTGTCCAACTTTTGACTTGTCTTGGTAGGTAATAATAAAGGATTTGGATTCAACTCCAGTTATTTTTCAAACCCTTTTGAGTTAAGTGACGAAAGCTAGACTACTGCCCATCTATTATTCACAGCTTTTTATTCCATTTGACCCTTTATTTAGGACAAGATAACTTAATTCTAGCATGCATCGAGGTTTACCAAAACTGACTAATTTGTAAACCTTAGTGAGCCTCGTTATTCTCAAATAATACGAGACTGAACGTCAGTTAAGTGACTTGTTTTCTAAGGTGAGCTGCTTACCTCTGGTTTGAAACACCCCTCAAGATCTGCTGTCCTCTCTTCTCTTTCCTGCTCTGTGCTCTAATTATTTTATAAACACTTCATAAAGCATATTGCCCATGCCCCCGGCTGTCCCTTCAGGTGGGATCAGCCAATAAATGGCACAGAGAGAACATTCTGGATATTTGCGGTCCTCTCTGCCACCATGCCTTGTCAGGGTGCTCGCTCTGATGCGTTCCTGGAGGCACCACTCCTACTGTGCAAGTTCTTTTCTCCTGTTTCTAATCTTTACTGAGCACAAAACCACCTCTGCCTCGCCCTCTCGCCCAGACACGCCCTGCAATGCTAACAGCTTGCTGGTTCTTAGGTCAGTTTCCTGGGAAGTGGACCTTGAAAGGATGTCTCTGTGGAGGAATTTTATTAGGATCTGCACACTAGAGAAACATCTGCTGAGATGGAAGGACACAGGACTGGAAAGAGATAAAGCTGTCCTCTGATGCAGTGGCAACCGTGGCTTTAGCTCTAAAGCTGAGATGGCCCTTAAGAGAAGTTTGACTCTGGTGACACTGAGGACCTGCCAGTGACTGTGGGCTGCTCAGGGGAGAGGCATCACCTTGGATGAGGCAGGCTTCTTTGGCAGAGAACAATTCTTGTGAGCCTTCAGCCCAGCGATCCCCACGCATAATCATCGCGGAGAGAGCCGCACAGAACCCCACAGCATCGACTTCACTCATCTGCTGTGCTTTTCCAGCTTTCACTGGGTCCTTTAACTTCGCCCAGATCTCCATAAATCATCCCTTCATCACGCTCGCTTTGGTTAAAACTTCTGAGGAAGCATCTTTTTTAGCCCAGATTCCTGACTGGTAGATAAAAGTATTGCAAGAGAGATAACGTAACTAACATGTATTATTTAACTACAGTGTGTATTATTTATAAGAAGTTAAATTTCTTTAAAAGCTTCTATGAGGCAGTTTTTGATATTCCCGTTTCAAATTCTGGTTCGGTTGCTAACCTCCCTCTTACCTCAGGATGTCGGTTGGTTACTTAAAATATCCCTTCTTTGGCGTCTACCTGAGTAAAATACAGACAATGAGAGCACCTGTCCCATCGGATCAAAAAGGAGATTATACACAATAATCAATGATTAAAAATGGACTTGGCACATGGACTAAAGCATCCAATAAAGATATCTTTCACTATCACCCACAGTTTTTATTCAGTCTTCAAAGAACTATTTTCATTAGATAATTTAATAGATATTTTCCTGAATTTAGTATTATACATAATTGCTATTGAGTTAAAATTGCTGAAATCCTTCAAAAATCCATTTCGCTGCACTCTTTCAGTGCAGTTCATTTATAGCTTTGAGTCTTTAATTTAAATAAATGTCCGGTTTCCCACATACTTAAAGTTTATTAACTGGTAAAAATTTTTCAGATATATAGTTATTTATAGGTAATTTTACATATTTTATTTCTATACTCTTGATTTTCTCTAGGGGCTGCAGAACATTAAAAACACCCAGCAGGACCTAAACTCATGGGGTTGTTCTAATTGTCTTTGTGTTGGTGGGTTTTTATTGTTATTTTTCACCTGATTGATTTGGATCTTGCCTTAAGGTGTTGTTGTCTTTCTTGTTTTGATTAATTTAAGCCATTTATTTAATTCTTTTTTCCCCAAGCAGAAGTGAATAGGGTGGCTCACTGATGCCAATATCTCTTCAAGACTCCTATTTAGCAGATCTGGTTTGGCTTTTCCCCTGTGTGCATGTGAAGTGAACTTCGCAAAAGTAAATTCACATGTCTTTCCCCATGTTTTTTATCTTTTGGCAAGAAAACTAACCTAACATTTTCCTTCTGATTTTAGCAAAGGTGAAAATTATGCTTATATAAATGTAGGAATTGGAAGCAGAAAGAGGACATAATTTTTGATGAAAGAAAATAGAAATGAATCTATTCTTGCCTGTCACTTATTTTTAAGTAGGTTTGAACAGCTCAAAGGTGGAAAATTCTTTGAAGATTATATTTATGCTTTCATTGTTGAAGGCACCCTGATTATTCCATCTTCACTTCTCTTTTTAAAAATATAAATCGGGGGTGATACTTTACTACATTAGTTTGACTATACAGGGGAAAAAAATCTCAATTATGATTTTTCTCTGGCTAACAACTTTTCTACAGAGAAGAAATATTTTTCATGAATGTGCCGAACAGCTCTCATTAAGCTTAATGGTGACAGAGAACATTATGCTTAGACACTGGAAAGATAATACAGAGACATTAGTATGAAAATGGATTTTAGGCCCGTAACAAACAATTCAGTGCAGAGGAGTTACAGACAACCTATAAAACCAACGTAAAGACTTCGGAGTAGGTTATAAAGCATTCACAAATGCTGTCAAATGCATATGCAGATTGAAGATCATAAATGATCAGATCAACAAAACAGCAGAGAAAACTCTGGGCAAGAAGATGAACCTCTCACTTTATGTGTGGCTTTTTGTAACTACAGAGATACAGATTTTATTTTCATCATATATATGCCTTATGAATTATTTATTATTCTAATAAAATAACATAATTTTACAATTAAAAAATCAGAGACAATTTCATAGGATTAAGATGTTGCTCTTTAGATTGCATTTGGTTTTCATGAGCATTTTGATTTTGATTTGAATATTAGCTAGCCAACTGGGGCCTGACAAATACTGAAATATATTTAGTTCATCATTTAATGTGGAGTTTATTCAAATTTTGGTCTCTGTGTAAGTATACATATGAATTAGAACTTTTAACTGAAAGACTGGAAAGCATGGTAAAGTGAAACTTTTTTTTAACGTGCTGTTGATTTACACCTGTCGGGGACACACATACACACACATAGAAGTTTTTAATCTGAGTGAAGAAGCAACAAGGAATCTTCATGACATTCTGTTGTTTCAGATAATGTAAGACTCAGATAGCCTGCTAAAGAGTGTCCCATAGTGTGTCCAGAATGACACTGCAGTCT
The DNA here is from genome assembly GCF_048564905.1 of Vicugna pacos. Lineage (NCBI taxonomy): Eukaryota > Metazoa > Chordata > Mammalia > Artiodactyla > Camelidae > Vicugna > Vicugna pacos. Next base: position 9,342,753 of record NC_132999.1, on the reverse strand, counting down.
CACTGCTGGTGACCCAAGTTTGTATAAAATCGTGCCTTCCTTTTCTAATAATACTCAATATGTTGCCATCTTTTGGACAATGTAATTCTTTTCCATCAATTTCTCTATTCTTCTTTAATATATAATTCCTTTTTGTTGTCTGTTTCTTTAGACTTGGGATATAAAATGACAATTTAAAATTTGAGCTATTTTTATTAGTGATTCAGTGGCATTTGTTCAAATGGGATCACCAGGGTAGATTAATATTGTATATGTATTTGCAAACAGGAAGTCGTAAAAACATGAATGTACTTTGTATGTTTTCAATATTATGAAATATTTTAATGTTGATGAAGGAATAATAGATCCATCAAGGGCTTTCTCCTGGATCTCAGCCTGTCTGAGAGTCCTGACCTCACACCATTGATCTAAGCTTGTCAGTAAAACAATTAGTAGGAGCCTAGGAATTAAGAGCATTTCGTTTAATTATTGTTTACTATGTGTCGACAGGATAGCTGGCATAAAAGCAGGTATTAACTGCACTGTAAATGTCCTTCTTCATAAAAAAAACTAAGTTATATGCTTTAGGTAACGAGGCTGGATTTACTGTCTGTTACAAGGCATTTCTTACAAAATCTTATAAAATCTCAAGGGATGTTTATAACAGCATTGCTGATAAATTCACCATCAAAACATAGCCAGATTAGCAGATGGGGGTGTAGCTCATTGGTAGACCATACGCTTAGCGTGAGCAAAGTCCTGGGTTCAATTCCCAGTATCCCCATAAAAAACTAAAACATAAAATAAAAATTTAGAAACAACATAGATTGATCTTTAGAATCCAGGATTAATCTGTCTGCTCTAAAATCATTTGCCTCAATTTGTCTGATTCTACAGCTTACACCAAGGTCTCCTCCATTTCTCAATACCCACCGAATGAAAGGCCGTTGAACCCATGGAAATGCTTACTTGTGGGGCTGTCACCGTAGAGCAGGAGCTGGAAAACTACAGCTGCATATGCTAAATCTTCTCCACAACCTGCTTCTGTGAATCAGATTTTATCGGAACACAGTGACAGCCATTGATTTTCCTTTTGTCTCTGCTTTCACATTACCACGGTAGTGATGAGTAGATACAACAGAGAACATATAATCCTCAGAACCAAAAGTATTTTGGTGTGGCTTTTTATGGGAAAAGTTTGCTGATCCCTCCTGTGGAGGATTACCTCTTTCAGTTTGAGGAAGCAAACTTTAACCAGTCAACGCTAAAAGACACACACACACACACACACACGCACAGGCACAGGCACACACACAGGCACACAGACACACACACTTTAATGTCTGATCCAAGCTTGCTGTGTCTGGAAGAGCCACAGTATTTCCGGAAAGCCTGAAACATTGGTGCAGCATGGAAAATCTCAAGGACAGATTTGCTTTAGAAAGATGAGAAGTCTGACCAACCTAATTCTACTCACAAAGAGAATGTGGTTTTAAAGCTCCTCTAATTCAAATGTCCTGTGTAAATATGGAATCTTTGAACTATTTTTCTTTGTTCTCACCCTGCTTTTTGTTAATCTATTATATCCGTTTTCATTATCCATTTTCATTTCCATATCTATTGATAGTGGCATGTATCTTTACTTGCTGATATTTTTTAATTCAAAAACTTTCTCCTTCTTGCTTTATATATTTATAAAATAATGAGAGTCTGTAGCATGCCTCATTTAATAAAATAGATACAGTTTCTGGCTGTAAATCTCCTTGTCATCTCAAAGAACAGGACAGCAGGCACCTCAGGGCGAACAGAACCCAGAAGTGGTACAAAGTGTTGTGTGTGATGTGACAGAGGATGGCTAAGCCCAAACCCTCTTAAACATCTGCTACAACGAGAATGACCATTAATCTTTTATGTCCTCTCTCCCCTCCTCATTCTCTACCCTTTAGGGCAGTGATCATCTTTGGGGACTCACATTTCTGAGTTTTCACGGAGAAGCAAATTACTTTGCACAGATCTTATAGGCAGGCAGTCCATCAATATTGATTGAGTGTATGCTGTGCACAGAATAAAATTCTAGAAGCTCGGGAGTACTTAACAAATCCTGAATTTACTGCTCCTACCCTGGAGGAGATTACAATCTCAATGATGCTTTAGGGGGAGGAAAGCTCATTTGGGAAAAAAAAATTGATAGCTTTGTTTTCGTAAGTGCTTAATTGGTTTGCAGGCACTCAGGCTCTATTACATCAAAATTCAAAAATTCTAAATTGACAGACTCAGTTTAGAAAAAGAAAACCTTATCAAGGAAGAGCCTATGTTCTTTAGAAGACCTGTTTCCTGTTGTTGTGAACCTGGAATCCCATACATTGATAATGGCAAGGATAGTAGGTTTAAGCTCTTTTGGCGACTACTGTTAAACTTTCAGAGTGCTTGATGAAAGAAATGGCACATCCATGCCTTGTGTTTCTGGTCCAGAAGAGTTTGAAGGGTTACGGATGCTAGCGTGCTGTACTAAGGGTAATTGAAGCATAGAAGGCAGTGACGTTTGAAAGAGTCTCTTAAAATAATCTATAGTTCCTCCCAGGCTTTTCTAAATTGAAAACAACATGGTTACCACTACATATTTGCCACTGAGTGTTGAGGGCTTATCTCTCAGAAAATGAGATAGCGGTTTGATGCTCATAAATCAAGAGGCATCTACTGAAAAAAAATATGATGTCGTTGTGAGGAAGCTTAAAAATACAGAGTATTCCATCCGGAATTGTTGCGGCTCACACGTTATCTTGGCATTCCAATTATGCATTTTAATGGGACTAATTTGATCCCGCAGGGCATTTGTTGGGTCCCTTGAAGGTGACCTCTGCTTGGCTGTTTCCCCGGTGGTCCACTCCGCACACTCACTCTCACTCTTGCCGTCCCTTCCCTTTTGTAGGCAGTTATTTGGGGCAGAACTTACTTCTGCTTGCATGACCCTCACTGGTCACATATGGCTTATAGAAAACAGTGACCATTAAAATATTCCAGCATGAGCGGGAGTTTTAGTTTTTTCCCCAACATAGCCCTTTATTGCGTCTCTTGCCTTACTCTTGATGATTTTCTCCCTTTCAGGCATGAATCAGGCACCAGGGAAGGAACCGCCAAATGCAGGGAGCACATACACTGTTCGTCATGTGGTTCATCTGAGGCTCCTTCACCTTCTTCACATCTTGGATAAACACAGCTCCCACACCCCTTGGTGGTGGGGAAATGAAGGAGTTCAGAGAATACTCTTCATAAATAAATAACCAAACAAACAATAAGCAACATTTATTGTAGTGCTGTGCCTTCGTCAAAAATTTAATTCCCTTGGCATTCGGTTTCACATGCATATTTGGATTGTCTAGTGTAACCAGAGAATGTAGTCATTCAAGTTAAACTGAAGGCTTGGTTTCGTGGGCATGTGACCTGTGCAACCAAATGATGCCCCATGCTCAGATGGGTTCCAGCCTTAGCTCAATGCTCTGCTATTTCCTTCTTGAAATTCTTAGTAACTTTATCTTGAACTTGTGTTCTGTAAGTGAAGCCCAAAGGGGCAAAAGATGTGAAATTTGCATATCCACTCTTCCCAGCTTTCCCATTACTTACAGCGTTCAAGCTGCCCCAAACCCTCAGAACACTGATGAACCAAAGGTACGTGGGAGTACAGAGAGATCCAAAACCTGTGTAAGGAAAGGCTGTTACATACGTGACTAAGAAGGCAGGGACACTGACAGCCTGGAGAAGCCACTTGAACTAGAACGTGTTTTGAACACAGAAGGAAGGCAGTGATGGTCTAAGCAGCACCAATGACCGAGAAACCCAATCATATCATTTCTGGCGCATAGTACTTTGTCTATTTGTCAACCACTTGCACTGAACTAGGTGGCTTGTAAACAATATAAATTTATTTCTCACAGTTCTGGAGGTTGGGAAGTCCAAGATCAAGGAGCTTTACAGATTTGGTGTCTGGTGAAGACTGGCTTCCTAGCTCATAGACGGCCACCCTTTCTCTGTGTCCTCACATGGTGAGAAAGGCAAGGGAGCTTTCCTGGGTCTCTTTTTCACTGATCCCATTCATGAGAGATCACTCTGATGACCTAACCACCTCCTAAAGCCCCACCTCCAAACACCATCAAATTGGTGATTAAGTTTCAACATATGAACTTAGAGGGGAAACAAGCATTCAGTCCATCTTCACAAAAATATTCATTAAAATGCCTTTTTTCTCTGCTAACCTCCTTGCCAATATTGGGTGTTATCCATTTTTAATTGCCAAGATGATGGGAAGAACATCTCCTTAACTTTATCTTAATTTGCATTCATTTAATTACCAGTGAAGATGAACACGTTTTACATGTACATCTATTTATATTTTCTCCTTGTTGAATTGCCTTTTCATAACCTTTGCCCATTTTTGAATATTAAGACATTTATATTTTTCTAATGGCTTTCCAAGAGCTCTTGGAGCTCTAAGTCTTTGTCAGGTTTAAAAGATATAAATGCAAATTTCTAACTTGTCTTTTGGTATTAAATGCTTATGTTATATTTTTTAAAACTTTTAAAAAATTTATATTAAATTTTAAAATATTGATTTAAATTTTCCATATTAGTTTTACAGTTTAAAAACTGTTGGCTAGGCCCCAAGATATTACAAATCACAAATATTTTTTTCTCACCCTCTTTACTTTTAGGTGTTTAATTCATTTAGATTTCCACCCAATGTTTGGCATCCTTTTTTTCTGTAATATAGCTCGGTATCTTCATTTTAGCTAAAGATAGTGCTTGTTATGAAACAAGCATTGTATAAGAGATTTTGATAGATTATTTCACTTAATCTTTATAATAACCCTCTCATATATTATATCTCTCTCTATAGTATACATAAAATATTAGCATTTTACAAATGAATATAATGAAATGTACATAAGTGTCAAAGTATATTCCCGGATTGCTTCATTACTATTATCTGGGAAATGCAGATTTTTGAGCCAAAGCTTAGACCTCCTGAATCAGAAACTTTGGGGATGGGAAGCAGCAATCGGTATTTTAACTCGCCCCCTCGATGACTCAGATGCACACTCAGTCTTTGAGGACCCCTGGCCTATGTTTTTGGCCAAAGGATGCTGCTAATAATAAGTGGAGCTGGGATTTGGGTTCTTGCGGTCTAACAGCAAGCACTCTTCAGCACCATACTACGCATCCTGCTGACAGAGCATGTGCATTTCACACCACCCACCCCTTATTCAAGCACCACTCTGTATTTAATGCAGCATCCTGCGTACTTCGACTCTGTAGTCAGGGTGGATTTGAAACACCAACCCCCGCATTGTTCTCTCTCATGCTTAAGTCCTGTCATCTCAGGTCACAAGTTCAAGGACAACTCTTTCTTATTAACAGAGAATTCTGCTTTCACCCGGAGTGAGTCATTGATCCATGCATAAGTGACATGACATTATATTTATTTTTCTCTGTCTGACTTACTTCACTTACTATGATAATCTCTAGGTCTGTCTGTGTTGCTGCAAATGACATTATTTCACTCTTTTTTCATGGCTGAGTAGTATTTCATTGCATATATATGCCACAATTTCTTTATCCTATCATCTGTGGATGGACATTTAGGTTGCTTCCACATCTTGGCTATTGTAGTAAACAGTGCCACTATGAACATTGGGGTGCATGTATCTTTTTGAACTGGTGTTTTCTCTGGATGTATGTCTAATAAGTTCATCTTAACATGATTATATCAGCAAAGATTCTATTTCTAATAAGGCCACATTTACAGGTACTGGAGGAAACAACTCAACCCATAATAAATTATAAACCAAGGCAAATAAAATTCACTTCCTTTAAATATTCTACAAATTGCATTACCCACTTAAGTTTTGTCCTATGCTATACTATTTCTTATTCTGAACAAGCTGACATTTATTTTAGGATAAGACTTTATCCCTTGCAGTGGAGGAAAAGGAGACAAGGAGAGAGAAATATTGCATTACTGGTAGCTGTATTTTTTGCCACTATTGTGCTGGGAATAGATTCAACCATAGTATGAATTCTAACTCTTAAAAAATAAAAGAACTAATTTGTATTTCACTGAAGAAACTGGGAGGTAACCACGGAGAACTATGTGTCAATATACAAATATTTTAGCATAAGTAAAAATCATAAATCATAGTAGGAACTCCTACAGCTCGAACAATTTCTTGAACATTTCCTTAAATGACAAAAATAAATATATTTATAAACAAAACCAAAAGGCATACTTATTTTATAACATTTACATATATCTTAACTGAAAAAAATTCTGAATTTTTTATTACCATTAATTCAATTTAATTTTGTCCCAGGATTTTAAATTAACTGGGAATCTGAAAAAATACGTTTAACCCGGTATAGTAGAGACTATAATCACTGTTATTTTAAAAAGCTATCTAAAATTATAATTTAATGTATTTTAACAATATACATGTTCTACAATCTTAAAATATTAAAGGGGGACTACTATTACTTTATATAATCTGTATACCAATATAAGAAGTTTAGAAGTTTGATATTACGTAATATTTTATGAGAAACAAGCCCGGGATACATGCATGCTTCTATTACGATTCAAATACATAAAATCAGAGAAAAAGACAAATGGTTTTTTGAACCAAAGTTATAAAACGGGTCTGAATTTACTAAAGATATAACTTGTAAACCTGAATTCTTATATAAAATAGTTCTGAAGTAGCCAACGTTGAGAGAAGTTTGTTTTCTTCTTTGTTTAAGACTAGCACATTTAAATTATGAGTACTCGTTTTCATCCTTCCCCGTCCCTGGAAATCTTATGCAAATTTTTGTTGATTGTTGCCTTATTCATATTGATAAAAAAGAAACAGAGCTCTTTTAATTTTAGAGGAATTATATTTTGTGTATACTTACTTGGTTGAGAAATATTTTAAACTCTTACACAAGGGGTGCAAACTTTCCTCAATTACAGATACTGAGACACACAGAGAACTTGCAGCTTCCGGTCAGCAACTTAACCAAAGTCACATCTAAACAGAACATGAAAGCTCACTGATCCAGATCACAAAGATGTTTCTCCTTTCCAGTGGGTGTGAAATATTGCAATTGATTAAAACTCAGTGTGGACAAAGAGCAAAACAAGGAAAAAGAGGACTAACAAAAAACATTATTTCATTCTAACCCTAGAAAGATCCCATCATCCCAACAGAGACAACGAAATGGTCAGACTATAAATCTGATGCTCTGCCACCACTGTTCTCTATGGGGAATGATTTCTTAGCATTAACCAATCAGTATGAGAACAAGAGCCAACTTTGCCAAGAACCAGAAGCAAAAATGAAACCAGAGAGAGAAAGAGAAATTCAATAAATGTAAAGTTCTATTGCAACTTGGGAATTAATCCAAAGCCCAAAGGGGGATAAAAGTGTACCCGAGATCTTTCATCTTTCAGATCATAAGGTCTATTTCTTTAGCGATTAAGCTTAATTGCCTCCAGCAAGAGAATCTACTTGAACATTTTGTTGGAAACTTGAAAACTGTCAAGGTATAACTTTCATTGTCAAAATCATGCCTCTCATACAAATACACAGTGAGCACATATCAAAGATGCATTTGACTCATTAATGAGGGAGCCAGTAGGATGGTAAGGTTGATTCAGAGCATTTAAGACACACAACTTTTTATAGTTAGTTGGCAAAGACATGCTGAAATAAATTTGCTAGTTAGAAACAAAATTGCTTAATGTTCTATATTTCCAATAAAATTGTACATTTCATAGTTATTTTTTCTATCAGAGAGAAATCATTTGCTTTTCTATTAGACAACAATATATAGGTGAACAGTAACCTTAGCAAATTCTGAGCATAAATCGGTAGTAAATAATAAGTCAACAAAGGTGTATTTTCCTGGAGAATTAAACAGTCCTGGGTGAACCTGTCATACGGTGCTCAGATGTCACATTAAAGACACAGCCATTTTCTGCCTTCTTTCCTAATTTGGATTATTTTTCTTAACAGATCTTCGAGAGTTACTGTAGGAACAGATTTGGCAGCTTTTCTTTAATTGAAATGAGATAAATAAATCAAATTTAAGCTTTTTCTGTAAGAACAAATACATCTTAGAGCCTTGGATATTGATAAAAGGATTATATTACAGTGTAACTGTTTATTACTCAGGATTTATAGGATTTTACACTTTTGTTTGAGCACTTCATTTTTCTTTCACGGTTTTACATATTGCCTCGTGGTTTATTGTGAATTTAGGTGTTACTCCATGGTAATGAAAATAATATTTAAAATGACAGGAATATTAAGAAAGTCAATATATATCTTTAGCTTTTGAAAATAAATATGACAACACGGAGGGTATATTTTTAAATTCGAAACTGATTTTTGTAGCAGTATTCACATGAGTTTTGGTTTTTGAGCCTTAATTGTGAATATATAACTTTTTAAAGAATAATTTAGATCAGTGCAATGCAAACAACAATAATAAAAACTTTTAATTTATGCTTTCTGTGAACAGAATAGGTGCTGGAATTCTGACAGGGTTTAGATACAGGAACTCCTCACCTTTTTGCATCCGTATTTAGAAGCAGGTTTACAGGAGAATTGATCTTGAAGGAGGAGCTGAAACCAAACCAGAGCCTGTGTTCTTAATATGCCCAGTTCCTGAGTCTCTCTGAGATATTTTCCATTTCATCTGCAGGTGGTTTTCAGGCAAATGTCCAAATTTTAAGTGTTCTGAGTCATTAATTCCTGGAGGGAATAAATGTCATATCTTTTATTTATATCTAGTGGCTATCCCATCATGTGTTTCTAATAGTGCTCATAGACCTTTCCATTTGGAGAATTAATCCATGCCAAACCATCAGATTTAATCTTCTTTTTTTTAAATGAAAAATATTTGACTATGATCCAACCATCAAATCATCTAAGCTCTGAAATAAGCAATTTATTATTCCCATTTTATTGGTAAGAAAACCAAAGCTTATAGTGATTAAATAAATTGCCCAATATCACTAAGCTTGTGCGTTGGATAAAGATCTGCCCAGGATCTTTCCTCTTCGTTATGATTTGCAGTGCTGTCTCACTGCCCTAACCTACTAACATCTGGACCACTGCAGATCCTCTGGGAGGTTTTGTTTCTACTATTCCTCCTGGTACCCTAGCCCACAATAATGGCCAGAGTGGTTTTTTTTTTTTTAATTCTAAGAGTATCTAGTTGTATTTGAAATATATTTCAAACTCTCTACCATGGCCTATAAGGCAATCCCTAATGTGGTTTTTGCCCACCCAATGGTTCCATCCCTTTTCACTTCTCTCCTCCCTCAATAGTCATCCCTCCTCAGCTTTCCCTTTATAGGCCTTTCCTTACTTCACACCTGCCTGTTGACATCCAAATTTGCTGTTCCTTTTGAAATCGCCTCCCCCCCAGATCTTGCCATGGTGGGCTCTTTCCAATTTCTCATCATTTGCTCAAATGGCTCCCTTGACCAAACTATCTAACATAGCCCTCAACCCTCATCCATCTCCATCCAATTAATTTACTTTAGTTTCTTCAAAATGGGACATTACTTATTAACTCAATGATATTTTTTCATTATTGTAGTGACTAGGATTCTTCTAGACATTGGAGATATGGCAGCAAATAAAATAGACAAAAATTCCTGGCTGCATAAAATATACATTCCAGTTGAGGGAGCTAGGGAATAAACAAATAAATTAGTAAAATCAATGATATGTCAGTGGTGATAAGTGTAATACAGAAAAAATAAAGCAAAAAAAAAAAACCCCAAAAAACAAAGAAGGCATTGGACAATAGGAAAAATGCTGCAATTTTAAATAGATGTTTCATAACAGCCCCTCTGAGAAGATGGGATTTGAGCCAAGACCTGAAGAAGCTGAGAAAATGAGCTATGCTTCTATCTGCAGGAAGAAAATTCCAGGTGCAGGCATTTGACATTGACATGCCTGAAATGTACATACTATTTAGTATTTCCCCTACATTCGAATCCAGTTCCATGAAGTAGGGGACCTTTCTGGCGCTATTTCCTTAGAGCCTGGAGTAGTGCCTGCCACATTAGATACACTTTAATATTAAACCATCTTCTTCTCTTTGCTCCCAGTGTGCTTTTCAGTGATGAAATTATTTTGGATTATATTTTTGATACATAGCATATAGGATTACTGTCATCAGGGGAATGGCGCCTGAATTCTTTTGTTGCTCTGACATCTTACACATGCATTCTTATTACACTTCAGGACTCGTGTTATCTTATACTTGAATGCTTTCAAATTTCTCTGCCACTTTTCTAACCACTTGTATAGGCTCATAAAATCTTCCTAGTTTATAGTCATTAACTTGATACTTCGCTACCTGCCCAGAAGTTTAGTGTTTTTTTCAAAATTATGAATCTTATTATACTATGTATTTCCTTTTGGTGCCATTTATACAGCTGTTAGATGTGACTGGTCACAACAAAAGATCTTCAGCCTGAGGCACATACATTCCTCACATATTCTTACCCTTTATCTTTAGTTTCCATACTTCATCCACGGAAAAGTGGAACTTCTAGACCACTTAATTTTTTCTAACATTACTCTTTGTATGGAACTTTGGCAAAAGTACAATTTAGTCAGTTTATTTCATTCCCTTTCACTCTCCAGCCCCTAATTTGTTGATGCCAGTAACAATATTTCCTTACAGTCTCTCCTCTTTTTCTGTTTTCATTTTGATTATTCTTATACAAGTAAGTATTAGGAACCCAACTGGACTGAAATTCCGATTAGATCAAAATAAAGATTTTTCAGTCCATAGGTGTTTCTGCATTTGTGTGGTAAAACCTTAATCCTCCACTGATTGTAGAGAAACCCAAACATCATGAAGAGTGCAAAGAACTCTAGATAATTCTGTTGGATTTCTCTTCCTCTCTTTTTAAAAGATCTTTATAAGGGTGTTTCCTACACACCAATAGTTTTCTTTTTTGCTTTCTCTGTAAAGGTAGTGATACCTTAAATTAGGAAGCTATTTGCATTTGCTGGATCTAAATATACCTCGGTTACAAAAGAGTGAGACAACTCAATTCTGAGTATTTACATAAAGCTGGCAAGAAGACAGATTCCCCATGTTTGCACTGGGGGAGGGACTCTGCCTTGCTTGCAGAGATGTGGTGGAGCTACAGCAAGGAGCTGGCAGAGCATGTGTTCTGCAGGGTGTCTTTAAGTTACCTGTGGTGCAGGCAGCCTGGCTCACCCTCCCAGCCTCGTGTGCACATCTTACAGATGCTGCTTCACATGTTTCCTGGAGTCCTCGGGAGCGTTTGAAATTCAGAGGCTTGGCAAGGCATGCTCATCTGATGCTTTCTTATTTAATCTTGCCGAAAGGGGTGATTTTCTGAAAGTATGAAAATACCTTACCAAGCTACATCAACAGATGTATAGTAACTGAAACTCATTTAAAATACCTAAAGGGATTCATTCTCCTGACGTACATTTAACTCCCATTATGATTAATGGAAGCATTACTTGATTTACTACATGTTCCTGACTTTAGATGGCTGATGTCTGTAGAAGGAAGAACAATCCACAAAATTATGAGCTTTATTCGTCTTTCTTCTATTGCAGAAAATAATGTCTTAGCTTAAGTTTAACTCCATGGCTTGATTATAAATATCAGTATATCCACTCAAACTGACAGAATCTCAGGTTTTGCAACAAAAATTAAAAAAAAAAAAACAACAAAAAATCTAACCTAATTGGAAAATTTCAACGCAAAATTATTCACTGTCAAGCACTAATGACTGCAATAAAGGTAGAAATTTTTACCTAAACCAAACAAATGATTAGACTCAGCCACGCAATTAGTGACTTGACTAATTTGTCTTCCCTCCCTTCTGCATGAACTTTCGTATGAACTTCAGCAGGAGCTAATTCCTTATGTGAATAACATACATCATCATCATCTAGCATTTATTGTCAAATATCATATATAAATTGTCCAGGCACCAGGAGCTGGCTTAGTAAATATTAATGATCACAATGACGATATCATGAAACTATAGACTGGCGTTTTACAAAATTTACATAGTTTTAAGTAGCAAACTAGAGTTCCATATTTTATCATTTCTATCCCCTCTGTTAGTTGGACTACCCTGGTCTATTTATAAGGACAAATTTAATTAAAGGCTCAAAGTGAACTTTAGGCCTTATTTAATTTTCAAGGTTTTAATTAAATTATTATTTTCCATTCTGTGGTCCAGATAAAATACTCTACAAATCCCCTATCTTATTTTTTTTTCACATGAGGGTTTTTTTTTTTCCTACAATCTTACCAGAAAGCCTCTATTTGAGAGATGGGTTAAAGAGCGTAGAACTGGAGTTCTCCCTGTATCACCCTGATTTAGTATTCACATTTAGTCTTGTGACTAGATGTGAATCAATAATGATTGTTTCAAAATATTGTACTTTAATAATGAATTGCTTTTTTTGCCCAGTTCTTGATAATGGTGATTGAGTAAATCTGGAATGAGGTCACAATTCTGTTTTTCATTTTTTTTATTGATAATACAGGCAATTCCATTGCCATTAGTTTCATTTATTTATTCATCCAGTAAATATTTATTGAGCATCTACTCTATCCTAGGCACCAACCTTGGTGCTGTAGATAGTGAATTAAATGACAAAAAATCCTGCCCTTTTGGAGCTTACATTCTAGAGACATTAACTCAAAACATCGAATTGTTTTGATGGATCTGGCATGATCATCAAGAATGGTTGTGCAGATTTTATGTTGCACAGCTAAAAGGAGGAAATAAATATTGTGTCATGGTCTACATGATGAGTAGTTTCTGGAGTTGTGCGTACATGGTTATATTCAGTGAAACTGACTTGGTTTTAATCCTACATTATATAAATAACAGACAGAAAGCTCAAAGGCCTCATGACCTTCTGCTGCGAGATTGCAATACCATAATGAATCCAAAATTGAAAATATATTTTCTATAGGTAAATATATAAGGAATTTACGGTAATTTATCCTCGGTTACCCTTCGGATGTCTCAGAAGTACTCAAAGGGCTTGTTTTACCTAGTCTCCTTTCCTAATAGCTTCATGGTCAAAATGAAACAGAAGAAGGCATACAGAATAGAAATGGGAATGCTGTATAATCTGTGCTAAATACTGAAATGTAGGTGCTACTGTCATTTTCTTAAATTGATATCAGCTGATAATCACAAAGCCTTTCTGGTAGGTATTGATTCACGCACATTCAAAATTTGATTGGTAGTCTATAGAGAATTTACAAGAATAAATGCTTGACTAAGCTCACATTTTTAAAAACTGCAGCTGGGCACTAGTCAAGGATATAAGAATTGAGTCAATTTACCATGTAATTCAGAAAGTGTATTCACTTGGAAAAGACATTTTTCAATATGTATTTTTCTCTGTCTCTTGGAAAGACTCATAGACTTCTGTTTGAATGTTTCTTCTTTTTTCTTAGCCTGTTAACCTTAATAATTTCTGTCTTTATTGGAGTTGTCTTAACGACACATCATTTGGAAGGAAGAGAAACCTGTGCAAGCTTGCTCCAATTGAAAAGTATATTTTTTTAAGACAGAAATGCTACAGAAATTAAAACTGAGCTTATTCAGAGGTGGGAACTTATCAGGTAGCTACTCTGAGTCTGGAGGCTGATGGATTCTACCTCGTTTTCCCTGGGCATTGCTGTTCCAATCTCCTCTAGCTGAGAGGACGCTTTTGCTTGAGACAGCTTGTTCAGACCTCATCGCACCATGTCGCTGGCTCCTGCCCATATTTTACAAGATCTTACTGGTGCAGCATCTAACTGCCTGGCGCTCTGTGTTCTAGACGCAAATTTTCTGGAAAGAGAATATGATCAATTCTTTTGAGACAACGATTACGTTCCAGCCCTAACTGATTAACTGTGGTCGTGAGAGCCGAAATATGTGTTACAACCACAGTCATCTAAGTCCATCATTTTTGTCAGCATTATGAGTTTGAAGCTATTCCAAAGAAATGGGTCTGATATTGGCAAGAACACTTGGGTTGGAAATTTTCATGTGTACTAGGAGGCTGGCTGCATCAATGCTCTTGTCCTCTGGCTCTGGTTTTCCACTGGGTTCAAGTAATACATTGATTCACCAGGCAACTGAGGACAAGGGAAGAGTGAGATTTGATTTTTAATTCTGTTTGATTTTTCCTTGTGAAGTCAACTTGGGTTGAAGGTTTGGAGACAAAAGCAAATTTCTTCTGTATAGCACAGGGAACTATATTGAATATCTTGTAATAACCTTTAATGGAAAAGAATATGAAAACCAATATTTGTATATATGCACATGACTGGGACATTATGTTGTATACCAGAAAATGACATATTGTAACTTACTATACTTCAATTAAAAAAAAGAAAGAAACTAAATTTCAAACAGTAACAGCGTAAGAAAATATAAGTAACTATTTTGAAATTTGGATGGGAAAGGAAGAATGGAGAGAGGTAGCTTGAGTGAGTCTTAGGGTTGAGGTTGATGCTTTTCCCCTCTTTGCTTAAAAAATGAACAGTATGGCTAGATGTATATTTATTTGGAAGAAGAGGATCTGATAGAGAAGAAATAGGACATAATTCAGAAAGCAAAATCACTGAGAAAGGAATTGACAATGCATTTTGCACCTGGCTGAAGGAATCAGACTTGGATTGAAAAAGAAATGCTTCTCAAGTGACTACAGAGAGGCAGTCAAAACAGGATGATATTAATTCAACTCTGAATTGAATTGAAATATTTATTGTATTGAGTGAGGCTTTCCAGTTTTTAAAGAATTTTGGTGAATTTGAAAGTGTTTATTTTTAAGAGTAAATTTTTATGAGTAAAATTTTTTTTACAAGTGACTACTACTCAGATAGACTCTAGTTTAGGGAGAGTTAGCAGAAATGTGAACCTGTTTCATTTGACCTATCATTCTAAATTGTCCACTGTTGAGTTAGAGGTAATTCTGAGCACATGTGAAGGAGCAAAGGGACAGACCAGACAAAATTCTACTTTGTGGAAATCTGAAGATTCACATGGGGGGTAATTTATTTTAAGAGAATGAGCTAAACAAAATGAATTTGATCTAATAAGAAAGCCTAGGGTATGAGTTCTTAATAAAACATGATGACTTTCACTTGTCTTTGTCTACAGTTTTCTGGGTCCATGCCTGCATCTCAAAGAGGAAAAGGGCTGGGGGTGCCATTTCAGTGGGCGCTGTGACACCTCGACACCCAAGCAGCACTGTGGCGTGCTCCTTAATATCACATGACCATAGTCAGAAATATATGTTCCTTTTGATTTTTCTGAAAATTAGTGTGAGAATTTCACAGCTTTGAGTCATCAGGAGAGAATTTCTGAATCCTACTGAACCTGGAAACTTCAACAAAGGAGGTGGAGCATTGTGGAAATCTGCATTCCCTGATAGGGAAACAGTGGAGCACCAGGTGTGCAGGGGGAGCTAGATAATGCCTTCAGCGACCTCCGATGTCCTGCAAAACAAAGGGAGAATCTACGGCAACACAGAATAAGAGCAGTGCCTGGCAGAGCAGCACAAACACCGAGCTCATTGAGCATGTATGGGACATCCCCTCCAGAGAGCTCAGACATAATTCCCAGGAGACTTTGTAGGGGACTAAAGGAGCAGCACGTAAAAGTAATGAGTCAGAGAACAGCAACAACAGAAATGAGATATTTCAGTAATTTTAGTATTTGGAAATTTTAGTAATTTCAGGACTCTAGCATATCATTCATTCATATTAAAGTACTTCATGTTTGGAATGCCATAATATATTTCAGTAAGTGGTGTATTTAATGCACAAGAGTGAATCAAGCACCGAGGTGGTCTTCTAATTATGAACCACCAAAAACTCTCAAAGCTGTCAAGTATAAGTAGATAAGCTTATGATTTTCATAATATACACATGGACGTTATCATTTTCAAGCATATCTCTGAATTAACAAAGCCATCACCAGCAAGGTTAAACGGTGCGTTATCTTTGCCATTCCTTGAAATGCACATTTTGCGTGCATACACATAAGTACATGTGTGCATTGTTGCATTCCACATGCATTATTTTATATCCAGTAACACAGATAATATATAATTAGTATTGGAAAGGCTTTAAATCAATATGAGAAGTTAGAATTTTAAGAAGGTTAAAAAAAAACCCCTATTAATTCTAAATTTCCTTCTGTAGGTTTGTTGGGAAAGAATTTTAATATCCACAATCAATGCAGCTTATTAAAACTCTGCCAAATCTATCACTGTCTCTACCTCTACGCTTCTTGCTATTAAAAAAAAATTCTACTTTCTGCTTGTTCAAGAACGGAGTCAGCTTTGTCCTAATATGGTCCTACTCAGTGCAGAGATAGAATGAGAGAGGGTACAAGCTGGTGCAGGTCTCATGGGATTCTCTAAAGCTAATAATAATGGCTTTAATGAGCCATTCCTGTGCTGCGTGCACCGCAGTCCCAGACTCTGCAGTGTGGTGAAAGGAACTGGTGAGAATACAAACTCCCAGAGGCAAAGCTAAGATTAGGTAGTTAGTGGAGATCAAAGGAAAATTCTCTCTAGTGGAGCACGAGATTAAGTTGTTGAGACAGGCGCTGCAGCATCTGTCCACATACGTGCTTATGATGGTGGACTGTCACAAAGACCAGAGGTTCAAGCGGGATCAGAACCCCAAAGTGCCCGAGCTCCTTGACCTCCACCACCTCCTTAATGGTATGACGTTGCCAAGCTGTGGCATTCCCTAATACTTCAGTGAGTCCTGCAAACCCCTGTTCTTCAAGGAATAGTCTTTTAAGAGCCACAGGAATATTCTAATATTCTCCACCCTTAGCTGACATGGGAAAAGTCTGCCAAAAAGAAGGAGCTGAAAATATAATGAAAGTGAGGACAAGAAAAGATAATTATCTGAATTTAAAATTTTTAGAATTTTAGTATGATTAAAAAGTTTTTGAATAAGTTACATATTTTGAGTTACTTGTGAGTCTGTGTATATATTTGCATGTCTAAACTAATTGTGGGACTGAAGATGTCTTGGTTCATTTACTCATTTTCCTTTATTATATCAACTAGGATGATTTTTTATGAATTAAAAAAAAACATTTTGCTTTAATAAAGTATTTGCATGGATGGTGGAATCACTCCTTAAATACTGTGAACTTCAGTCTGGTTCAGTCACATCATTTTCACTGTCACCAAGATTCTGGATCTGTTTCTCTGTGATTTACTATGCTTTGCTTAATATCAATTTCATTCATAACTGGATTTCTCATGATCACAAAAATAATTGCAGCATTTCCAAATCAACACACCTGAAAGGAAGAACACTTATCTTTGTCCAAGAAAATCAAGCTAAAGTTCTGACGTAGAACCTCACTTTCGGTCATGGGGTCATCTCTGATTCCCCATCATGGCTTCTCAAGGTAGAAGATGGATGCTGAGGAGGAAATCAGAAATGGATGAAATTAGAAATGCCCCGTTTGTTTGATTGGCTCTTCCTGTAAACCACACCTCATTCTTAAAAAGTATTTACCTTGTGAACTTTACCTTCAATATGAAACATCTACATTAACTGGCCAAACCAGGGGATAATTCCATTACTCTGGGCTCTTTTTCTCCATGCAGTAAGCAACTGTGCTAAACTTCCAGCAATATATTTCATAAATATTTTGCTCTTGAAAAAAATTTATCTAAAGTATTCAGCCTTTGCAAAGTGACGTCGCTATCCAGCTCTCAAATCTGAAATCATAATACATGCCTATCAGAATCATTACCTTCACTTATTTGACATTCCTGTTGCCTTGTAATCTTACATCAATCTGACATGGTATTTCTTAAGAAAGTCCTGATAATTAAAATGCATACTAGAATTAAAAATTTAAAAATAAACAACTAAGATAGGCAGGAACTTACTCTGCTTAAACTTTTTTTTCCTGATTCTCAGTAATCTTACTGGATGTTTTCTTTTAACCTCTAGAACGAAGGTTATTTTTAAATTTCTCTCCATGTTTTAATTCGAGAACACATTATTGCAGGATTTTATTTATTTCCACAAAATGTCCACTTTTGTGCCCTGCACTTTCTCCTAGCATTAATTCTGCTGTGGTGAAGATACTGACCGAATTTTATCAATGACCCAAAACCGGGCAGGTTAAAATTTAAGTAGTGATGATGTGGTGTTAATGGAGCTTGTGAATATTCATTATTGAAAGATCCAAGGTGGCTTGGCCACATGGAATATATTGTTCCTTTGTTACTCTGCACCATCTGGAGGGTTCACATTTGCATTTTAACCTAATCAAATATCAAATATTAATACAATCAGGAGGGATCTAAATATTTTGAGAGTACTGTGGCTTTTTAAATTATAAATATGAATAACAGACTTGGCTAAGTCACAGAACTTAAATATAATCATAGCTTTGGGCTTTTTCTGGTTTCTATAAAAACCCTTCCCTTGTGCCTGTCCTGAATGTAATTAATACATGTTTCTAATCACAAATGTGCATAAAACAGTGAAGAAAAATAGTCCCAGGTTACTTGATTTTATTAAAATCATTGTCCTCTTTTTACTGAAAAGTGGAATCACTGAATTTGATTCAAAATGTTCTTCTTAATTAATATTTTTGAATTAAATATCTAACGGAGTATAAACAACTAAGGCCATGGCCAGCTATTCTTGATTTGTATTGGATGCATTAATGTGGTTGGTATGGATGTAATCTTATTGTTTATCATTTAAAATATTGATATCAGCTTACATGAGAGAACTATCCTACAGGAATATTTCCTTCTGACATTGGAGGTGCTGTATATAGCATGGTACCTTATATTCAATCATAACATTACAATTTTTGACAGAATATATATTAAGGAAATTGGCAAACTGCATGTGCTGTCTAGGAGTCCTGAAGTCTATTGCAGTGAACTATTCCTTGAAGACTGATTTGGATCACCACCTGATCCAGTGTAAAGTTCACCTACTCACTGAGGACACATCCAGGAAGCAATGACACATAATACAAAGATTAGGGCCACACAGCATACAGTAAAGGAATAAAGTAAATGTGGAAGCATATTTTAGTATAGGATATAGAAATTATATTGATTTTTTTTTAATTTCATGGTTTTGCCTTTGGTAACCAGGGTAAATATATCAAGGAAAAATATCTCAGCATATTGACCAGACATAGTTTGAATGGGACATGACATGTTGATTAACCTCAGGAAACATCTCAATTATATTTGACATCATAAAATGAACCTATTCAGAAAACCAAAAATTCACTCTGAATATAATAATAAAACTCTGCTATATGCACAGTTATTTTACTCTGAATTGGAGACTCTTTTAGGGGCAATTAATTTTCTGCATAGTAAACAGAGTTAGAATAGTATAATCCAATATAAACATATAATTTCCACTTTGGCCATTGCAGTAAAAGAGCGATTGGTCTCTGGGATTTAGAGAAAGAAAGTCAAATAATGTTCATGGGAGAAAAGGCAATAAATATCTAGAATCAGATTCACATGAGCTTAGTAAATATGAGCATGGATTTTGGAACAGATGGATTTTATGACTAAATTCATTTGCCAATTGAATGACCATGGGAATTTTACTTAACCTCGTCAGACTTCAATTTCTCTCTTCGTAAAGTGGACATTATAATACCGACTTCATGGGGCTGTGCTTGACATACAGAAGACACTCAGTAAGTAAGCTAGTATTTTTGATCATGAGGGGAAGGAAGGGAGTTTCAGTTTTTGGTTGTCTGTGTTCATGAAATAACTATTACACTAGAATTCAATTTTCTATCTTTTTTTTTCCTCAAATATTTAGAACTTGAAGAAAGCATAGGTTTTTGTGCATTTATTTTATCTGCCAAATCTCATTATTTTAGTGGTAAAATTCTTTGATCAATCCTAAAAATAGGTAGTTGCATTTGAAGTAATATAATTAAACAATAACCTAATTTTGCTGTATCAGAGATAGCAACTGACCTAAGCTATTTATCAGTTCATGTCTCAAACATTATTAAAGGTGTATTATGAACGTTTGAAACCAAATTACAAAGGAAACAGTTATTTTGTGTAAAATCTTCTTTCTCACATAGGCTATCCTCAACTCCTCTGCTGTTATGAAATGATCTCAATAATTTCGGTCTAACTGCTTGATAGATACAAGGAATGCTACATTTGAAATGCTAAGTAATTACACTTCAGGACACTCCATTAGGTCTAAGGGGTGTGACGATGGTAGCCTCTTTATTATTTCAAGATTACCGTAGATATATGATGGCAGCAATATGTAGGCAATCTGTTGAGGGTTTGGAATCGATGCTCAAAATAAATTTGATAATGTATGAATTTCAGTTTAAGTTAAAAAAATTTTAACATTCCAATTAATTCCTATTTTTCCTAAGGGTTTCTTACAACAGCTTCCAAATTTAAAATTCTCCGAAACAAAATTGTTTTCAAAACTTCCATCCCTTAAATCCTTCTGTGCTGGTTTTAAAGTCAGTCTCCATGAAGTTTGTTTGAAGGGTTCAAAGAATGTTGAGAAAGAACATATAATTCCATTCAAATTAAATCATATGTATATATTACTTTAATTCATGTATCTATCCTAAAAGGAAAGGCAAGAAAATTTGGCCTAGTAAATATAAATGAAAGTTCTTATTGAAAAGCTCTTTTGGAAATCTAATCATTGCTTATTTTCAAAATCAGAGATGAAATATCTTTTATATTCAGTGTGTCAAGAGGAAGAACAGTATTTCCTAAGGTATGTTATGCTTTGCATATTTTTAATTAGCACACTAGACAAAGCATCACTTTTTAATAAGGAATTATTTATAGATAAAATCCAAGTCACTAATTTATTCAAAATTGTAGATTAAAAAAATCATGTACAAAAATTTTTATTATTGTATTGTATTATTATATAATAAGGTAATAAATTTTCTCTTCCAAATTTTTCTGATTCAGAAAGTGTTTTTAATTTATATGTAATTTTATTATAAATTCATTTTAAGCCAGGGGAAAAAAACAATAGTGCTTTGTTCTTTTAGCAGATAATGGAGCTTTTATCTTGACAGGCTAGAGATGTTTTATCAGGGGCCAGCAAAATATTATAGTTTGATAAAAACAGAATAGAACTGAAAGAGGGTGGATCTCTTTATTTACTCAGGAAACCATGAACAAATGCTCTAACTGAAAGGTACCCCTTTTTTTTTTTTATTATTCCGGGAAATATGGGTAATCTCTCTGGCCTATTTCACAGAGTTGTTATGAATGTGAAGTAAACCAAATATTTGCAAAGTTGTTTGAAATCATAGCTAAGATATTAAAATGCATTTGGCTATGATCAAACACAGTCAGTCTGCCTAGCAGCACAAGATATAAAACATCCAATTTTATTTCTGATTCTTGTGACCATTATCATTGGCATCATGAATCTAACTTGCTGAATTTAGAGTTGGCCTAGTGTGGCCACCACTTCCAAAAGTCTATTATTTGCCCTCTCTACCACTTATGGAACAAACGGGCTGAATCCATTTCAGTTCATCTTAAGAGTTTGTCCTCAATTGCTTTCAGATGCAAGGCAGCTGAAACTTATTGAAAAGAAAACCCAAGGGCAGTTTAGTGCTGCTGCGTTCTTGGCCAGTTGTAGGCATATCTAATTCCAAATTTTAGGCATGTATAGGAAAAAAGGGGTGTCAGAAGGAGATTCTCAGTACAGTGCTTCGTTTATCAAAGAGAAGAGACTATGATCATAGCGTTCTGGTGCTTCGTTTACTAAACACGTTGCTTCTCACTGATGTATTTGGGAAGTCACCTCAGCTCTGTTCTCCGAATTTTAAAGCATAAATACAAGTTCAAAATGTGTAACATACTGTCCAATAAAGTTAAAATCACAGTGGACTTAGCCCAGAACATCTGTTCTCCCTGCCAATACCCCTATAGACACACACTTTGGTCTTTTGTTTTTAGATGGCAGCGGACCATGGTGATAATGAAATTTCTAAAATAAACAAAACCACTCTCTCTGGAAACTTGGCTCCATCAATTCTCTTCAAACCATTCATTTAAATCAATTAAATCAAAAGTGTTTATCAAAAGTATACCACGAGTTTTGGAGTTCTTTTCTTAAGCATATCCAAAGTACCTTTAGGTCTTCATTATAAAGATGATGGCTTGATGGCATCCCACCAGTTCAGAACTCCGGTTTAAGCAAGGCAAGCTTCACACACTTGGCAAGAAATAGTATTTTTGTATTTCTAAATTTGCATGGCTACAAAAAATTTCTAACAAAGTCCTAACTTACTTAACAGGATGTGATCCTTTTGGTCATATTAATTAAATATTGTTTGAAGTTCTAATTTTAATATTTTAAAAACAGATTAATAAAGGGAAAGTTCAAGCTATAAAGATTCATTAATAACCAAATGAACAATATTCCTACAGCATTTATTTAGGCAAAGCAAGCTGATTTACATTACTCATGTGGTTGTTTGGCTATGTGGAGGCATAACCTGCATTTTTTACTATGCCTTGATCACAGTTTACCATAACATTTCTAGGAAAAATAATAACATTTGTTATTTGTTAAATAATATTGAACCTAGTCTAACAGAGACTTAATTGTCCAGCGAGGGAAGAGATTGTCTAGCACGTTAGGCAAATTAGCACATTAGGCAAATTCAATTTACTCATTAAACTTATGTGGAAAATATAGTGGAAAATGGATTCATTTACTTGGATAATTGAGGCTTCAAGCTCAAGTATTTCATTAACTATTCAGATAATTGAGGCAAGATTTTTTTTTCTTTCCCATCCTTAAATTATCTTGATAATTGCTTCTTCTTCACTTGATTTTTATATGGGAAGAAATAGAATAGAAAAACCCCTCAAAGTGTTCCAAGTATTTTTTTCCCATTACCATATTGCTCAAAAAGTCTTTTTGTGCATTATATCTGAGAGATTTAATAAATGACATTTAGTTACTGGATTCCTTCCAAAGTATGATGCTGTAGGAATATACACAAGAATATATGTCTTGTGTGCATATGTATATGTGTAGTATTACATACATAGTGTTAGAAATCCATGCATATATGTATTTGCATATCTACGTATATGTATATACATATATATTTCTGCCAGTTAGAAGTGTTTTCTCTCTATTGGATTTGATAAGCTGATGGTGTCCCTATTCAGCACATTATTTCCTAATCGTGTAATCATTACTATGTGCGTTATGCTGTGCATTTTGTCTAATCACTTGGTTGGCAGGGGCAACGGTAATGTTATTTATACAGGTTGGTGAGAAGCTGATGACATAGCAGTGAGCTGCTTTAATGTGTGGTGCTCACTTGAGGGTAAACTATTGAAACAGCAGGGGACCAAGTATCAGGAGACTAGAAAGTCCCCTAACGAGCCTCTCCAAGGAGGCTGTCGGTGGACTTGGCTGTATTAGTGAAGCGGAAATCATGTATGAAGGAGTTTGGGAACGTGACTCCTCATTTTCCCAGCCATTTGAAATCACTTCCTTCCAGTTTCTTTTTTTTTTTTAAAGACCATGCTTTCTCTTAGGCTTCCACGAGTCTGTAAACATGAAAGACTCGATCGATACCATACCTTCTCATTTTTCTGTCATCCTCATTGGCATAGAATTTTCTTTTCCTCTGCTTTTACCATCCATTCCAAAGATGGCTGTCTGGACCCAAACTGCACAATAGCGCTCTCTGCATTGATGGAGTCGTTCTGTCTCTGCATGGTCCAGTACAATAATCATTACCTCCTTATAGTTATTGTGTACTTGAACTGTGGCTAGTGCTACTGGAGGACTGCATTTGTAATTTTGTTTAACTTTAATTAATAAACATCTAAACTGAGATAGCCACAGTGACTAATGGCTATCCTATTGAAGAGTGAAGCTGTGGAATTTGGCATTACTATAAATGCACAAGATACAAAGTCATAATGCAAAACATCCTACCCTTGATCCATCATACCCAGCTCCTGTAATCTACTACTTTGCTTAAATAATTGTTCACGCTCACTAAGTACCCTTTACCTTCATCTGCTTCATAGAATTATTTCCTTCTTTTACCAGTTGCATTTTCTCATAGAGTATTATAACCACTCTCTCATACCATCTCTCTTCTGTTGTACTCCACTGATAAAACTACACCACCTAACCCAGTTCGTTGCAAATTTCACAGGAGAAGAGGACTCGTTAAATGGCCTGGAAGGAAAACAAAAACACACAGATGTGCTGATGTTTCTCACTTTAAATTTAAGATCAGGTATTGCTCTACACTATGCTTTTCCGATTATTCATGCTTCTGCTCTTCCAAATGACCAGTTCATACCATAGTTCTCCTCAAATACCAACATTTCCTCTTCTACTCTCGATGACACTGGATTATATTACCTGATATCTCACTGAAGAAATGAGTCATCAGACAAGACGACTTCATTATCTCACTGAAAAATTCCTACCCGCATCTTGTTGAATGTCCTGTCTTTTCCTCAAATGCACCAAATGAGCTCCAAACTTGGAGATTTTGCACTTACTATTCTCTATCTCTGTCTCCTACAAATTGTCCTAGTTTTGGCTACTTGTCCTTCTTGGTTTAAATTCAAAGAGCATCTCCTTAGTGAGGTCTTCCTTGACTAGATTACATACCACCTTCCTCTACCAAACCCACCAATATCCATCCCATTATCTTGTTTGAGTGTCTTTATAATACGACCAATCTATAAAATTATCTTGTCTGTTGGTTTATTTGTATAACGTCTTTCTCCTCTATGAGGTTAATTAAGCTTCTTATGAGCATGGGCACTGTGTGTTTGTCACTTTGTCTTCGGCAACGTGAACGGTGCCTGGAATACTGTAAGGCTCTGGAATATTTATTGAATGGACAAATAAATGAAGGGATGAAATAAAAGAATTGTCCTTTTGTGCTTAGCCAAGGTATCATTTCCTCTTGAATTCTTCTGTCTTCTCTAGCCATACCAACAGTTCTAGAAAATAGTGTCCCTCCTCTGGGTTCTTACAGAAAATGTTGGCAGCTATAGATGCTAAATATATCTCACTTGCTCTTTCCTAATCTATGAACTTGTGGAGAATGTTTGAATATTATTAATCTTTCTGCCTGCTGTCCAACACAATAGCAACTCGTAGTAAGCGACTTACTGGGGCATTTGCCACAAGTGTTCTTCAATTTGGAGATTCTTCAAATGCTATCCTGGGCTGTTTTTTGTCTTGCTTTCTTGCCCTTACCCCATTGATTTCATCCATATCAATGACTTCAATTACCATTGTTACAAAAAAATACTTTCGATTTTCTATCTGTAGCATAGATGTCTCCTTTGACATTCATCTCTACTGACATCCCCTCAGCAAACACAGTCTTCCTTCAGAATTCCCCATTACAGTAAAGCGTCAGACATTTAGCATCTCAGCAATGAGATGTCATCACTAACTCTTCCCTCTTTCTTCCCATATTAAAGTCCTCACGAAATCTAGACATTTTTGTTTCTAAAACACACTGCAAAACCTTTCACTTCCATCTGTCTCCACTGCCATGCCTCTTGTTCCATTATCGTTTCCAGCACAGACTTTTGAAATAACCAAATAACTAGTCCCTCTGGTTGACAATTGTCCCCCTCCAATCTATGCTCCACATTGCTGTTGAATGATCCTTTAAAAATGGACATCTTGGTAACCACTAGGGGAGGGGTGGGAGGAAGGGGATGGCAAGGGATAAACTGGGGGTTCAAGATTTGCAGATAATAACTAATACATATAAAATAAATAAACAAGTTTATACTGTATAGCACAGGGAACTATATTCACTATCTTGTAGTAACTTATGGTGAAAAAGAATATGAAAACAAATATATGTACATTCATGTATGACTGAAGCATTATGCTGTACACCAGAAACTGACAAAACATTGTAAACTGACTATACTTCAATAAAAAATATATATGCAATAAAAAATGGACATCTTATGATATCACTCTATTGCTCTAAATAACCCTTCAAGTATTTTTTATTAATCCTGAAAGACCTATATTTAACAGCTAACATGAACTGAAATCTACCTCCCTGTACAGAAGAGAGTCACACCAATCTCCCATAGCTTTTCTCTATCCAGCTTCAGTAGCTCCCCTGCTTTTGCCATCCTTTCCACCTGTTTGAACATCTACTTGGAGGCTATCGACTTGTCACCTCTTATTCATCTTTCAGATCTGAAGATCAAATCTCACATCATGGGGAACGATTTTCCTGATCCCAATTCACCTCTGTCCTCACACCCCTATACACTCTTTTAACTCCCCAACTTTATCTGGATAAATCAGAATGATTATTTGATACATTGAAAGCAATGGACTACAATGATACATCTTTCTGTGCACCAGGTTTTGATTTATATATCCTTATAATTCTATAAAGATGTGTAAACCTTCTTTTATTGTAGCTTCAAAATTACTACATGAATCAAGTAGGCTAAACATCATGATCCCCAATGCACAGGTAGGGAAACTGTAATTCAAACTGTCAAGCACTAAGTACAGAAGTGGTACTTGAAGCTAGGTGTTCTGACAGCAATCTCATGGTATTTTTTAGGCCAGGATGACCATGTGTGTTAGTATAATCATAACTGTTATTCTTATATATCTGTATCTGTCTGTCTGTCTGTCCATCTATCTATCTAGTCAGCCATCAAAGTATCAGATAAGAGTAACATCATTGGAATTTAAAGTACTATTTTGTTTACAGAATTTTTTGTTGTAGTCAAATGGCCTAATTTTCATTTAACTTGACCCTATATAATGTTCTTGATGATTGTTCACACTTTTTCAGTAAAGAGAGGACAGAAATACTTCTTTTTAGGATTCTGGCTTCAAGCTGTTCCAAGAACAAATTATTCTATGCTTACAATTCATAGTATGATGATAAACACTGTTAAAAGAAAAAACATACATCTTATATTCAATGAGGTATTGTTTTCTTAGAAAGTTATGAGCAACAAGAATTTGAAAATCATTTTGCCACATACGACTCATGAATAAATTCCCTCTTCATTGTAGAAGGCACCATCTTTGCCCCATTATTAGATGAAATAAACCCAAGGACAAAGGAAATCAAGAGGTAATCCTTTTGGCAATCTTGTCATGCAGTTTCTGCAAAACATTCCCTGTAGTGCAGGATTGTTCAAAGCTTCACGTGCTGAGCCTTGCTTGCTGCGAGAAAAAACTAGCTGCCTCTTGCTGAGAGAGATTTTTCTGAAAAGAAAAAGGAACTGAGTGATGTGTAATATCCCCATGGCCCAAGGTCTTGACAGGCCACGGGCCACGTCTCAGTGATCCATTGTTTTTGTTTCACGTTATGCGCCCTGATTGGTGGAAAGCACTTAGCCTTGAGAGAGAAACATCTCATTTAATGTCCCCCTCTTTTTTCCAAAGAGCATCTTCTGCTACATCAACCTCTTATTTTCACACTTTTTTTTACCTTTTATCTATCTCTTTTTCCTTAATCTTATTAGTTCTTAATGTCAAAAGACAGGAGACATTATAAAACAACAAAAATGCATAATTCATGTAACATTTATAATACAGACAAAAATGCAAATACTGAAGGTTATGCAAGAAAGTTCCACCTTACAAGATTTCCCATCTCACTGACAGTGTATCCAAACTTTACGTGATTTAGGGAGCAATACTTGGGATTGAAGAATGAACCTTTGCCACTGTTGTTCATTTTGAGAACTGAATGTGTGGATTGACATAGACAGTGCTTTAGAAGAGGATGTTGCCAGAAAGAGGGCAGAAGTTTTGCTGTGTATGAGGCTGAGTGTCTAGTGTTTTCTGGCTTACCTCTTAGTTGTCATGCATCCATCCATACACGTGCAACTGTATTAATGTATCAATAAGCTGACTGGGCATATTAATGTAAATAGTGCAAGGAAATATGCAAAGATCACAGTTGCTATGCTTGAATTAGTATATGACTGTGATTTTAATAATATATTATCTGACCAAAAACATTTCACCAAAATAAGAAAGTTTAAAAAGTTTTAAAATTGTTAAACTATTCTTTACGAAGCATTTCTCTCCTCATGATAGTACCAAGAATTATAAAATTTAGAATTCTAAAAGGTCTTTTAAAGATCATCTCTTTCTTTGTTTTCCAGATGATGAAACAGGGCTCAAAGTGGTCAAAATTCCCAAATGCAGTCAGTGTGGAGGGGATCTTATCTCATTTCAGGCTACTGCCCTCCACTGGATGGTGTGTAACATTTTGCTTTGTTTATTTGGTTTCCATATTTAGTATGTAAAAATTCCGAGATAACATACAACCGAGTATAAAACATGAAAGGTAAACCAATAAACAAAATGAGAACATATTTCAGATTTAACTTTCAATAACAGAACCTCAACTTCTGTGGTTAAAATTACTCATCATATTGATAAGTCCTATGAAATATTTCTTTAAAAAAATCCATGAAGTAAAGAGTTTCTTGACTAATAAACAATTATCCTCTTGATCTTTTTATTTCTTCAGATTAAGCTCCAAATATAATTTAAGCTTTGAACGTAAGCTCTATAAAATATTTATGCTTATTGTAAATTAAAATACATGTTGAGAAAAATTATATTAACTATATGGTAAGTGGAGCTATACTCAGCAATCTTTTAAGAATAGCAGATGCTTGATATATATTTGTAAAATAAATTTTGTGAAATTTCAGATACATTGTAGCTGCTAGAAACTTTCTCCTAATATTAACATTTTACATAACCATGGTACATTTATCAAAACAAATAAATTAGCATTGGTGAATTACTATTAACTGAAGATTTCACTAATTTCTCCATGAACATCTTTTTTGTGTTCTAGTATCTAATCTAGGATACTAATTACATTTAGTCATTAGATCTCTTTAGTCTCCTCTGATCTGTGACAATTTCTATGTCTTTATTTCAAATAACCTTATCACTTTTGAAAGAAGTAGTCAAGTGCAACGTAGAGTATCCCTAAGCGTTGATTTGTCTGATGGGTTTGTCATGTGTAGACTGGGATTAGAGGTTTTATTTAGGGAAGAATTCCCCGGGGGGAGGGGGGAGTGGCCTCAGAACAGCATGTCAGAGGCCACCTGACACCAACGACACATCCCTGCTTCTGTTAAATTGATGACGTTAATGTTGGCCAGATGTCGCCACTGTAAAGTAGTTTTCTTTTTTCATGCTTAGTTTTTTCAAAGTAAGTTACTCTTTTAGCCCACACTTAAGTAGAAGGGAATCAAGCTCTCCTTTCCAGAGAGAAGAATATCTACATAGATTATTTGGAATTCTGTAAGGAAGGCATATTTTTTTAATTTAAGATGTAGCAATGTCACTGTTGTATACAATTTACATTATATTTCATGATTCTGCTTTTCTAGTTTTAAACCTAACTGGCTCGCTTACACGTTTGTGTTTTTGTTTTGTTGTTGTTGTTGTTGTTGTTGTTGTTGTTGTTGTTGTTGTTGTTGTTTGAGAGCCTGAGTGAATGAGAATAAAGAAGAGATCATATTGTTTTTAAAATGTGTTTTTCTCACTGGTCTATTAGAATCCAAACATCAGAACAAACCATGTGGCTATTCAAGAGGCAGTCATGGCAGGAGGAAGTTTGATGTCCCAGGATGGACCTAGAAAATGATCAGTTTTACACCTGATAGATTGGCTAAAGTGTATCAGTACACTTCATTAAAGATACTCATGTTCCAAGATAGGGAGATACAACAGCCAAAAAATAATTATCTTGAGCATTTGAGATGTAACCAAACACAACCGTTTCTTTTTTGCATGCAGACAGTTGGACTCTAAC
The DNA here is from genome assembly GCF_048564905.1 of Vicugna pacos. Classification (NCBI taxonomy): domain Eukaryota; kingdom Metazoa; phylum Chordata; class Mammalia; order Artiodactyla; family Camelidae; genus Vicugna; species Vicugna pacos. The sequence continues at coordinate 9,312,809 of NC_132999.1, read as the reverse complement.
GAATTGAAATTGCAGCTACATTCCACAAACAGGGAACATATTTTCTAAAAGCCTCAGCTTCAAGGGATTTGAGTTTATGCTTTGGAAGGACAAAATAGCCTGCTCATTGTGACCTCAATGGGCAACAAGGGACTTACAGAGACAATAGAACTAGCACACATATTGGTCTATGGCCATTAAGTGCCTTATAAGTGAGTAACGAAACTTTAAAATCAATACAGATTTTTATGGGAGGCTAAAGAAGAGATTTTCAAATAAAGGGTAATATGTTCAAACAGATGAATTCCTGTAAGGATGTGGCTGGCTACATTCAACAGAGAATATGTTTTAGAAAGAGCATGGCTCTACGAACCCAAATGTAGAAAGTCCGAGTGATCTCAGCTTTATAAAATATATTGCTAATATCACATAGAAGATATTTATAGCGTAAGAAAGGTTTCTCATGATGAGATAATGGATCAGGCAATTTTTTTTAATAAATCCTCATGAATATTAGTAATATTATTAGAGTTATTACATAATAATTCTCAATTTACTGCTTAGAAAAGTCCGTTTAATGACAACTTGTACGTGTTAACACTGAGAGCGCTGAACTATGATTTCATCTGTAAGTGAAATATTTGGTTTTGAGCTATTTCACTGTTTTTTTCTCCCTCTTTCATAAGTTCTGCCTAGATGAGACTAACGTTTTCCAACAATGAAATCATTCTTGCATCAGCTGACTTTTACCTACTCCATGTGGAGTTAGGTGGGGACATGACAGTTCACTTGGTGGCCTATGTTTGTCTTTGCTATCAAAACTGACAGCAGAGCAAGAAGTTCTTGCACTGAAAGCTCCTCTTAACCCATCACAGTGTGCATAATCTCAAACAGAAATAGAAAGGGGAGAGTGACCCAAAAGTGACATGAGGCGATTGCCCCGGAATGTTGTTGATTCTTTGCATGAGTTTCTCTAAATGTCTCCTGCTCGCCATCCTCACGAACACGCTGGTGTAGACACCTTCAGCTCTCCCTGCATCCCCGGGTCCACCCACCTCCTACTAGGTCCCTATCTCTGCTGTGGGGCAGTCTGCAAATCCCTACTCAGAGCTTCTGCCAGATTGAGCTTTCTAAAATCTGATCTGGTCATGCCACTCTTTGTCTTTAGTGTTAGAAACCCTCTAACAGTTTCCTGTGTCTCTCATGATGAAGCTGAAATTCATCAGCATGACCTATGAAGTCCCTGAGAATCAGGGCTTTGCTTGCCTCTCCGCACTCCCTGACCTGGCCTCTCTGTGCACCTGTCACAATGAGCTACTTCCACTTTCCTGTTTTCAGACTACATTTCCCTAACCTGCTGCCTTACTGTTTTTTTGTGCACATTGCTCCTCCAACCTGAAAGATTCTCACCCAGTTTTGGGGGGAGATTCTCCTGTGTCTTCAAGTGATTTGCGTTCCCTTTAGGTGTTCCCATAACCACTTCACATGTATCTCATTATTGCACATTTGTACTCTTTTCTGTCTGTCCTCTTGTCTGTCTTCTCCACCAGATAGAAACTGCTGGGTTAGGAGCTATGCTCTTAATTACTACATTCTCAGTGAACAGCAGACATGTATTAAATATTTGCTAAATACACATCGAAGTTATGTTTGCAAGTATGTCATCAATTAAATGATGTATTTGAAAGAACACACTCCCAACTATTTTCCTGGTGCATACATTACTCCAATTTAATAATGCATTAACATTTATAAAATAATTACTTGGAAATATTACAGACAAGATTTCAATAAAAAATGTATCAGCTTCTCTTTCTCAGTTTCTTTACAAGGTTTCACAACTTTTTTCAAAATTACATTTTAGATCGATAATTTCATAATCTCAGTCTGAGAATCTAGGAATTTTGATGAAATTTTTATCAACGATGATTGAGAGATGTTACAGATACACAAAAGTAGTTGCAATTAACTTTTCTAGTGAAAACATTCAAGTAGGGGTTTCTTACATACAGAGAAACTGTAAAGAAGTGCAAGAAAATGATTACCTCCAAATTTGGTAGTTATCTGTGGAGGAAGGAAAGAGATGTGAGTGTGGAGAGAAATCTTTCGGGTAAGTATATGAATAATTCCTATATTACCATATTCAATTTTATACACATTATGTATCAGACAATCTTTTGTGCCTAAGCTATTTTTAATAATAAAAATAAAATAAGTAAAACATAAAATTTCAAGGCAGAATTAATAGAGGCTTGGTAAATTGGTGTCATATAAATATCACAGTGCCACACCTTTTTCCAAAGCAATCTTAGTAGAGACAAAAACAATGTCAAGGGTTAGAATTATAAATATACCATTGAGATTTTCAAAGAAAGAAAGTAAAAGAAAGAGAGAGAGGGAAGGTATTGGAAGGAAGGAAGGAAGGAAGAAGGAAGAAGGAAGAAAAGGATGGAGGAAGGAGAAAAGGAGAAAATTGTCAGGGAGGAGAAAGAAACAAAAAAGTAGGACAAGAGAAAAAATAGTTCTATCACTTTAAAAATTTCAAAGAAGAGAGAGGACTCTTCTCAACATCTGGAACTGCGTTTATGAGACTGTGAAATGCAGATCATGATTCTTGTTCTGAGAAGGTGCAAAAAAACTCTGTTCTCATTCTGAGAAGTGCAAACGTTGAATATTTTAATCACAATTAAAAATAAAGAAAACGAAGAAAAATATAAGTGTTACTGAATGGATTGTGACACTTGTATAATAACCTTCCCATTTAGCTGTTACTCAGGTTAACCATTCTACAAATGTGTGCTGGTGGACAACTGCACAGTTCCGTGTACTTTGGCAGAGGATGTCTTAATCTCCTCTAACACTCCCTCTGTTACAGTTGTTGGAGTTACAGTTGTTTCCTGTTTTAGGGAAACAACCCATTGCACTGACTCTGGTTTGACTTGATTCTCTGTGGCACTTTAAATGTCAGCTTGCAGAGCCCTTTGATCGAATGTGTTTAACCAGATCTGTGATGAGTTTTTCTTGGACAATCACAGATTATTCAGCTATTCTAGACCTGATAGTTTTAGCTAAAATACAAATGGATAAAATAAAAGGGCAGCCAATTAACACTCTTTTAAGATTTTTAAGATTGTTTTCTTCTAATGGTCTTCACAGAAAAATATACTATCCCTTGTGAATAAAAGAGGTTCTAACAAGAAGGATGCCAATCAAGAATAGTTCCCTCTAACCCTAATCTATTATGAACATTTGGATTATAAGTTAATTTTCCTTAGCTTGTGAAGATATTTGTGGTCTTTTTCCAGTGCTGTATCTGTTAGAATTCTCAGTCTTAAGTTTGATTTAATGGGTTCATTGCATTTTTAAACTTCGTATGGCTTTTATTGATGAATATTCACAAAATTCCTTTATAAAAGCTCAATTCTCCACAGTTTACTTACACTGTTGGGACTAATACTTTGGTATTGTCTCTATTTCAAATGGTGAAAACACATTTTATCCCGATGGTATGTGATCTTTTGACCTTGTCACTCAATCAAAATGCTGAAAAACCACTACATTAGTCCCTCTTAACAGGACTTCTCAAACTAATAAAGGAAGTTATGGGGCACAGCATCGTTACATGAGGTTTCTTTATAACTTCTGAGTACGTGACCATCCAGATCACTGTGGAATATATATCCATTATGGAAAAGAAGAAGAGAAAAAGGAGGAAGAGAAGAAATAGAAGGAGAAGGAGGTGGAGGAGGTGGCAAAAGTCTCATAAACTATAGCACTTTGGTAATAGTTCCATTGAGGTGATGGAATTGAGGTTTATTCTAGGGACCCTTATTGCGAGCCCAGGCTCCAGAGTGCCGTAAGTTTTATAACGTGTGATGTAATTGATGGTCTGCACTGCAAATGTTAAAAATTCCTGCAAACTGGGGGCATTTTATGTAGTGATTTTTGTTTCTGAAATGTGTGAAGTCATATTCTAACTATTTTCAGATGCACATCCACCTTAAACATAAGGTGGCATTTTTCAGAACTATGTATTACCATCAGGTGTGAGCAGAAGGCACAGGGGATCTCAGATCAGGCAAATGAAAAGGAGACGCTGAGAAGGGGAACAGAAATCCAAAATAGTTAGAAAGGCAAATCTATGGAAGAGGAAAAGTTAGTCCATGCTGAATCAAAATAAGACTACAAAGAGTGAATTAAATAAAAAGTGACCGTCAAAAGCTTCCATATAGGTGTGTCTTCATAACTCCTTCAATTATTTTGGCTTATTTACACTGATAACTAAATCTCTGAATACCCAGAGGAAACCTAATACCAAAAGAATGTTTACTGGCCCCCTTTTCTAAGACATTTTTTTCTTGAGCCCAGAAGTACACCTGCTCATAACTCACACATCAATTCTGCCATGTCACTACGTTTCCTAAACACTCCCACCCAATTCACTTCTTTCAGTAATTATTTGACCACATTCCTGTCCCTGGCAGCAGTCAAACCAACAGTGACACCACCACCTCCACTCAAGTGTAGACCCTCTCAAATATTGCTTTCTGCCTTTGTCACTTTCAATATTTGTGCACTATCTTAAGTATATTATTTACTATTTTCACTTAAAATACTGTTTCCACTTTATCAGAAACTTGCAATTTGGTGTCAGCACCCACCAGCACTGTTGTTGCTGTCACTCACTTTACCAATGATTGTTGGGTTGCTAATGTAGAAGATGCTTTTCAAACCTTAGCTGTCCTAATTTCTACACTCCTTCTTCTCTTGAAACTTTCTTTTCTTGGTTTCTGGAATACAAATCTCTCTAGTTTCTCCTCCCCCTGCAAACTGCATCCATGCCAAGCCACTTAGAACTCTAGACGAATTATGATCACTTTCGCTTTTAGGTAGGTTAAATGCTGCATGCTGGTCCGTACTGATATTCTGTTTACCTCTTTTAAATTGCAAGACTACTTCACATCTGATTTTCCCAACTACTTCTGTCCCCTTCTTGACAGCACAGGAAATATTTACTACTTTCTAAGCACTAGTGAGCATAGGGAGATTTTAAAAGGATATCACAGTCCTTGCTGGGCACTCTCCTAGTCATTTTTGTTTTCCTACTACATAATGCAGAGAATATCAGAAGGCCAAGTGGGAGTTAATTATGAGGTTTATCATTACCTTAGGAAGAATTACACAAGTTTCCCATGATTTCAGAGCCTTTCAAACCTGTTTGTGTTATCCTGTCATTTTCATCTTACCCACAAAACTCCACCTGGAGGTAAACGGCAAATCTCAGGGGTCCTTCTGAGTGCCCTTCCTTCTAAGGGTCCTTCCTACTGAGTATAATTTTCCTCTACTTCTCCTAGCCCAGGGAATCCCCATTCATTGGATTTTACAATGTTTTCTAACATTCCCGTACACTGTTCACTGGCTCTGCTGCAGCAGCGCTTCCTGGAGGTGCTGGATGCCAGAGAGATGAAGCCGGCTGAGAAGAGACATGGGGAGGGTCAGGGTTTGCGGTGCTGGGGAGAGAATGACTATACTGAAAATACAGCAGTTAATACACAACTTTGGAAGTTGAAAGAGCAATATTATGTGTAGAATACCATGTCTGTATATTAACTTCGGGGTTTCTATGTATTATATTTTTAATATATCAAAGTATATAATAATAATCTAACTCTTCTGGAGTTGTTCTTCCATATCTCACCCTGTAGGTGGGGCTATCTCTGGATCCCTTATCTTTTCATCTTCATAGTTATTCTGTGATGGATTTCTCCTGTGATATATATTTTTGTATTTTACTTACCCCTTTGCATCAACATAACAACATCGAATTCTTGGTAAGGGACACTGGAAAACAACTTGACCATTCTTTTTGTTTGTTTTGTTTGTTTGTTTTTTAATCTGCATACGAATGTTTGGGCTCCCATTCTCAGATCTGTGTTCTTGAAGAATAATGTCAATGAAATGACAATTTTTTTTAAATAGTGACATTTTACCAATGGTCAAAAATAAATAAACCTTCTTAATACCTCATAATAAATGTAATAAAAAATAAAATTATATTATTAAAATGTTAAAAATTTGAAATGTGGTCAGGTCTAGTGACATGATTGTTGGCAATATAGTTAGGAAATTATAAAACATGCTAAACAATAGAAATATTATTAATACTATTTTAGTTATATTTTATTAATTTTATTTTAATTCTATTCTAAAATAGAAAATGTAAAAATGAATAAAGGTAAACCTTTTTTCAAAATGGAGTTGGGAATCCCTGAAGGAGGAGCTTTTATGCAGGTACCACTCATGGAAGTTTACTTCAAGTACGCATCAGGAGGAAAACATACTTTACACATCTCAGCAGGCAGAAGGAAGCTTTTCTCCTTGTCCAGCAACAATCCAGGCAATGGGAAACGGGCACCGCTCAACTAATGAGAAGCCACCACAACTCCAATCTCTCTCTCTCCTGGAACTTTCATTCAATATAGCCCCTTCCAACTTTCCCCTTTCCCCTATAAAAGAATGCTTCTATCCTTTGTTCTCAGGGCTTGCCTGAGGCTCACCATTATTTGGATGTCCCAATCTACCATTTTTCTCCTATTCCTGAGTAAACCCCGTTTTTGCTGGTTAAACCACTTATCTTTTTGCTTTAAAGGTTAACAAGGGCCATGACTAAGGTTTCACCTACAAGTGAAGTAAAACACGTCTTACATATAGCCCTATGAAATTTCAACGTTGGCACATCCCTAGCCTGGCAACTTTGATATTTCAGGCTACCCATGCTATCACACAAATTTCAGGACAACCTCACCTTCTTTGTCATTTGATTATTTATGCTGTATTTTTTATCTAGATCCTTCACCCAAGAATATTAAGAATTCTTACTTAGAATAAATCAGTTTAGTAGACTTGAAATGTTCAAAATGTCACATTAGAGTTTTATTTTGTTTTGTTTTGTTTTTCTAAATAAAAACCTACTGACCAAAGGTGTTGAGCTGCAACTTTTCTGTTTTATGGGTACGGGGTTGCATAAGGAAACAGGAGGTCATTCAATATATTAATAAATAACCCTTACAGATAAGGGAGGTCCAGATAGAGAGGACATTTTTAAGTAGGACAGTGGTTAGCTGGTTTTCACAGACACTGTGCAAGAAGAAATATTTTTCTCATGGTCAGTCCTCACCATCTCCTCTCACTGTCTCCCTTTTTTCTTCTTGTCTTTCAACATTAATGTAGTTTTAATTTCAGTTAATAAATAGTCAAAAGACACAAAATGTAAATCACTTGAGTAACAGTGAGGACAAACTGCCTACTTCACAAATTTATATAAAATTTACTCTATTGGTTTACTATTGTCAATTACAAATATTACTATAGAAATTTTATAATCTTGCTCTGGAGAGGAGAAAATTACTGCCAGGAAAAAATTTCTCATGTAATAAAAATTAGAGGTGGTAAAGAAACATATATCAAAAAAAAAAAACCCCACAACTCTTGGCAGATACAAACTACTATGTACAGAATAGATAAACAAGGTCCTACTGTATAAAAGAGGGAACCTCATTCAATGGCATGTAGTAACCTGTAATGAAAAAAATCTGAAAAGTATATATATGTATATATATACACACATATATATATGTGTGTATATATATATATGTGTGTATATATATATATATATATAACTGAATCACTATTCTGTGCATCAGAAACTAATATAACGTTGTAAATCAACTATACTTCAATGAAAAAATTAAAACAAAACAGAACAAAACAAACAAAAACCCTCTTTACTCTATTTGGGAGTCATGAATGCCAGAAGGTGAATTGGCTCAAGAAAATAATAAAATGGATAACAAATGTCAGAGAACCTATAGTTTAAAAGATGAAAAAGGTGCCAAGCACAAGAGCAGCCTGGAGGCTGGCATGGACCCTGTGCGCTTTTCCATGCTTGGGGGAGAGCAGGGATCTTTTGCCAAGTCTGCCTCAGTGTCAGTGTCGTGAAGATTCGTCCTATGTTTATGGAGATTGTCCAGGTCTGGCTCAGATGCTGAAAGGGATGTACTGGCACCATTACAAATACGAAAGCCAGAAAGGAACCAGCTGGCAATGCTGAAATGTTGGTGTGAGAATTTAGCCAGCTTAGGAGAGAGGAGTGGGAAATTATGCCAACAAGGGCAACAAAATATTGCAACGTAGCAATGCAGTGATTTGTGGATCATTTGGAAAAAGACCTTTTAGTAAAATGTCTACCTGGTCATGAAGGGCCATGGAGGCAAGTCCTACCTCCTTCATCAAACCAATTGTGAAGGCAATTGGGGAGGAAATTGTTCCTTTTTAAGGATTTTATTATTTTAATTTTTCTCCCAAACAGATGAGACCTGGTTAAGACTGGTTCAGCTTCACAAAATAATCCAGTGGGTTTTATATGCCACAGACACGGAAGCAAGCAAATCGTTTCTAGCTAAATAAACATACATGTTAATGTTACTTAATAAGGAACTACCCCAAAATTTGCAGCTGTGCTGGAACCCCTGCTTCTTTTATATCAAGGAGAGAGGTCAGTGAGAAGTATTATGTATACCTTGGAAATTCATCTTCTTCTTCTATTTTATTTCTAGTTCTAATAACAGAGCTTCTGATAACAAATTAAAAAATTAAAATGCAGTGTAGTGTAGTTTTCAAGAGGATGGGCTTTTGAGTAAAATAGAGCTAAGTTCAATTTCTACCTTTGCTGCTTATGAGTCATGGGATTATGGGCAAGTTATTGAACTATCCAAGGCCAAAACATGCCATTAGTGTAACAGAAATAAAGGCAAACTTTTTAGTTTTAAAAGGATGAAATGAGAGAATGTATAGTAAAAAAAATAACAAAGTAACTGGCATAGAGTGAGTATCCCAAAACGTTATTTTATCCATCTTAGCATTCAGAAATATTTATTGAACACATGACGGTCCAGACAGTGATTCAAGGGAATAACAGTCCTTGCTCTCAGGAAATCTAGTGAGAGAAGACAGGCAATAAAAAACATGGAAAAATGAAGAATGTGTCAGACGTTGTGTACGCTAAGATGGGCAGATGATGGACATATCTATGGATAGAAATTATTGGGCTGAAGGAATAAGCTTTTGTTTTTAGAAGACGTAGTCAAGAAAGAGCTCTGTGCAAAGAGGATATCTGACCGTGTTCATAAAATTTCTGGGGGAAAGAAAATTCTGTTGCAGGGACCAGCAAGTATAATTGTCCCAAAACAGGAGCATTGCATTATGTCTTTTTTTTTTTTAATTCAGACCTTTTCCTGATGGGCAGACTTAAGTAGCTGTATATATGCTCTTAAACACATGCTATTTCTTTGGCCCAGAAGAGACTCCCTGGCTTCGTGGCCATTTTGCCTAGTTATCTTCTATTAATTTTTAAGATCTCAATTCAAATCCTCCCTCCTACCTCCTAGCCTCACAGGCTAGGTCAGGTCTTCCTGGACCTAGTCTCACATCACTACATACCCTTCCTTTTAGGTACTGCTCACATTTATCACACTTGTAATTTTGCATTTGTTTTTGTGTTTATCTGAATAAATCTGATTTTGGGCAGTGAACGCTAAGTTCCAGAAAGAAAGGATGTGTGTCAGTTATTGACTATCACCATAATTCTGTGTTCAAAATATTGCCTGGAACAAAAAACATTTTAATCAGTAGCAATTGAATATATGAGTAACAAAGGAGTGAGTGCATAAATAAAGGTGAACATTTGTAAACTGAGACAATTCTATATGGTACCTAAAGCTTTAACTCATTTGGAAAAAATTAAATTAAAAAGACAACCTAATACTTATTTTCTCTATAGAACAGTAAACTTCACTGACTGGTACACCTAACTTTAATATACTATGTCTCTGGCATGGTCCAAAGTTCAAAAGGAAGTGAGAAAGTTCTAGAGGTCTCAGAGAAACCTAACAGCTTCCCCAGAAAATAGTACAAAGCAGATGCTCTTTAGCTGGTGGCTTAAAAAAACCCAGCTCAGATGCTTCCAAGGACATATTCATTAGCCTAGAATCATGACTCTGTATGAAAAGGAAGAATTAATGTTATGTGCTTATAATATGCTTATTTCTTCATTTTAACCACGGCTGCTTCTGTATCAGAGATTCAACTATGCTCAAAGGAAGTAAACCTTCACATTTTAATAAAACTCACTTGGTATTTTGTGCCATAGTAGATGCATAAAACACTCATGTCTTAGAGGAATTTAATTAACACTTAAAAAGAGATTAATTAATTAATTAAGCCATTGGTAGATAAACCAGGCAGAATCAGGCCCATTGCATTTCAACATGTTTCTTTAGCAAAACACATTACATTGATGCATAAGTAATTTCCTATTAAAAGTGTAGACATTTCATGGATCACTGGAAACTTTTTAAATGAAATAATTTAATTCTCTTACATGCTATTTCTGAAGTAGAGCTATTGAAATTGCATTTTCTGAACATTGAAAATATGCAGTTAAGAAATTTAATAGGTGGCCTACTACATGGGGAAAAAAAAATCCATCCTGGATTTTAAAAGTTGAAGTCTTGCTTGCTCATTTTCCACCAGTGTAACTTTGGCCACATTAATTAATCTTTGTTAACATTAACTTCTTCTACTTAAAATTCATATATTACCTGACATATATCTATCTTAGATATGTTTGTAAAAATCAAATGTAGATTTAATACATTGTATACCATATGTTTATATATATGTGTGTATCTATACATGCACACACTCATTTTATATGTAACAGGTATTCTTACGTGAGACAATAAGTGTTTGTGATGTTACATGTCTATTAACACCCAGTCTTTATTTTTTTATTGAAGTATAGTTGATTTACAATATTGTGTTAGTTTCTGGTGTACCACAAAATGATTCAGTTATATATATGTGTGTGTGTGTGCATGTGTGTTATGTGTGTGTATATAGATATAGTTATCTGCATTCTTTTTCATATTCTTTCCCTTTATGTTTTATTACAAGATATTGATTATATGTCCCTGTGCTATACAGTAGGACCTTGTTGTTCATCTATTTTATATTTAGTAGTTTGCATCTGCTAATCCCAAACTCCTAATTTATCCTTCCTCCCGCCTTTCCTCTTTGACAACCATAAATTTATTTTCTATGTCTGTGAGTCTGTTTCTATTTTGTAAATAAGTTCATTTGTGTCATATTTTTGATTATACATATAAGTGATATCATACAGTATTTGTCTTTCTCTGTCTGACTTACATCACTTAGTATGACAATCTCTAGGTGCAACCATGTTGCTGCAAATGGCATGATTTTATTCTTTTTAATGGCTGAATAGTATTCCATTGTATAAATATATCACAACTTCTTTATCCAGTCATCTGTCAGTAGACATTTAAGTTGCTTTCATGTCTTGGCTATTGTAAATAGTGCTGCTATTAACATTGGGGTGCGTGTATCTTTTCAAATTAGAGTTTTTGTCTTTTTTGGATATTTGCCCAGGAGTGGGATTACTGGATCATATAGCAACTCTGTTTTTAGTTTTTTGAAGAACCTCCATACTGTTTTCCATAGTGGCTGCACCAATTACATTCCTAACAGTGTAGGAGGGTTCCCTTTTCTCCACACTCTCTCCAGCGTTTTTTAATTGTAAACTTTTTAATGACGGCCATTCTGACCGGCTAAAATCCAGTCTTGTAAAAACTAATGAACAGGGCTTGTGATATTAATTGTAGTGTAGAAAATGATTATATAATGTCTAGTTTTATGCTCCCAGATTTACTGATGGAAAGCTAGTGATATCCATTTCCCCATCTATCAATCCATTGACAAAGTTATAAAAATACAAAATAGGAGAACTCAGAGTTTCTACTACTAGAAACATGAATAAAATCTTGAAGAAAATATGAGGGCCATTCAGAACTATCTCATGTATAATACTTCACCCCCATTTGCCACAGTTGAAGTACAACCTATATGTCTTCCTTTACGCTATGGAAAAATTCTTGTTATAAAATGCCATGACTAAATAGCTTTTAGCTAACTCTTCCCAGATTCCTTTCAAGATTTCACTTCCTAGAATCTTTTCCTGGGAATAGTTTGATCCTTTATTTTATGGTTTCCAAAATACCAGTTGGGAAAAAGAAAAAAAATATATATATAATATATATATATGTATATATCTAGATAGACAGATAGACAGATAGATAGATCAATCTTGGAAAAGCAATGAGAGTGGCAAATTTGCAGTCATTGGAGACAGAGAATTACAGTTAACTGCTTCAGATAATTTAGGATTCTTTTTCCCCATGGTAAAACTAATCCATTATTCTTCCAGAGACAAGCCATATAAGTAAACGTGCCACATAAAAATTTAGGCAACCATGTGAATGACAGATGTGTTAACTTGATTATGGTAAATATTTCACAAGGAATACATATATCATCGTATTGTGTACTTTAAGTATTTGCAATTTTATTTGTTAATTTTACTTCAGTAAAACTGAGAAAAAAGAACACAAATAGAATTCAGAAAATGCAACATGAGCAAAGATAAGGAGGAAATACTGAAGATAAAGTCAATAATCCTAACTTTTCCATGTTGGGAAACATTAGTAAATATAGCTATAAATGTATATAAGAATAAAAGATATGAGTATCAGATCAGGTGCTTAAAATATATTCATAAAATATAGAAAACAAAGAACGTGATAGAGAATATTTCAACAAATGTGTTACTTACTATATTCCTTGAGCTTGAAACTATCATTACCTTCATTTTCCTTGTGTTTCTACTGAATTAATGCTTGAAAGGCTCAGCCACAATTTGAAAGCAATAGACAAAGAAAATAGAGCAATGAGATAATGAAATGAAATGAGAAATGAAAACAAGGGAAGAAGTAGGCAAGTAAAAAATTTAAAAGTTTTATTTGGAAATTTGTGAAACTGAGTACACATCTAGAGGAGCATGAAGTAGAGCATATGACTCGGAATTTAAAGTATATTATACCCCAAATATATGCCCAGGAATGGGATTGCTGGATCATATGATAAGCCAATTTTAATGTTTTAGGGAACCTTCATACTGTTCTCCATAGTGGCTCTACCAGTTTACATTCTCACCAATAGTGTAGGAGGGTTTCCTCTTCTCCACACCTTCTCCAGCATTTATTATTCACAGACTTTTTAAAGATGGCCATTCTGACTGGTGTGAGGTGATACCTCATTGTTGTCTTGGTATTTGAAAAGACACATGCACACTGATGTTCATAGCAGAACTATTTATAACAGCCAAGACATGAAAACAACCTAAGTGTCCATTGACAGATGACTGATTGGCTAAAGAAGATGTGGTAAATATATATATGTAGTGTATATATATATACACATATATATATATATGTAGTGTATATATATATATATACACACAATAGAATACTACTCAGCCATGAAAAAAGATGAAATAATGCCATTTGCAGCAACATGGATGGACCTAGACATTATTATATTAAGTGAAGTAAGTCAGACAAGAGAAAGACAAATATCATATGATGTCACTTATATGTAGAATCTAACAAAATATATAAATTTTATTTACAAACCAGAAATAGACTCACCAACATAGAAAACAAACTGTGGTTACCAGGGGGAAAGCGGGGGGAGGGATAGATTAGGAGTTTGGGATTAGTAGATGCACATTACTATATATAAAATAGATAAACAACAAGGACCTACTGTATAGCACAGGGAACTATATTCAATGTCTGGTAATGAGCTGTAATGGAAAAGAATCTGAAAAAAATGTATGTATATGTATAACTGAATTGTTTTGCTGTACACATGAAACTAACATTGTAAATTGACTAGATTTCGGTAAAAAATAAGAATAAAAAATAAATTATACTATACTTGAGATTCATAGTAAATAATATAGTTGAGAATCATTGAATAAATATCATTAAAGCCCATAATTTCATTTCCTAAGCAAAATTTTGCTTAGCTGGTCCTTGCCACTGAGGGTAGAGAGAAGTCCATTTTTGAAAAATTGAGTGTCTTTAAGTATCTACCAAAAAATAAATAAAAATAAACTCTAAATTCCTCAAGAGCCTGGCCAATGTCTAACTCATTTTTTTTAATATTCGATACCTGGGGCAAAGCCTGGCCAAAACAAGTAAACAAAAGGAGCAGATACTAAATAAACATAAATTATAATCAAATCTCTGAAATATACATAGAACTAATTTATATAGATATTTTTTTCAGATGACACTATTGTAAGGTTACTATAATTTGAATTACCACCAGAACTACTGTGATCTTTTATCAGCTCTTCTGAAACCCTCTTTTTTAAATTTATTTTTTTAATTGAAGTATAGTTAATTTACAATGTTGTGTTAGTTTCTGGTGTAAACAAAAGTGACTCATTTTATATACATATATATATACATGTATGTGTATATATATATATATTTTTTTAGTATTCTTTTCCATTCTGGTTTATTACAGGATATTGAATACAGTTCCCTGTGCTGTACAGTAGGACCTTGCTGTTTATTTTATATATAGTAGTTTGTATCTGCTAATCCCCAAATCCTAATTTATCCTTCCCCTACCCTCTTCACCACTGGTAACCTTTGTTACTATATTTGTTCACTATGTCTGTGAGTCTGTTCCTGTTTTGTAAATAAGTTTGTAAATAATCATATTGTAGATTTCACATGTAAGCGATATCATACGGTATTTATCTCTTTCTAACTTACTTCATCTAGTATGATAATCTCTAGGTCCATCCATGTTGCTGAAACCCTCTTCCATCTCACTTTCTGTTCCACATTTTGCTATAATCTTATTCTTTAGTCGACTCATTGTTCTTTCACAAAGTGTGCTAATGTATTTCCTAACTCAGTAATTGTTAATTCTCTCCAAGTTATTGACTTATTTATGTAGTTCAAAGTTGCAGCTCTATTCCCACAATTTTAAAAGGTTAAAATTCTCAATTTAAAACCATACCTTAAAAGCAAACCAGGTTTGGCCAATTGCTAGCAGGTTATTTTATTTTTCTGAGAACCACCTAAGAACAATTTAAGAGCACTTTGGAAAAAGATGGTGATATGATCTGAAACAGATGACTCCTCTCCACCTTTGGAGTTCCTAATTAAAGTGCCAAGAGAATATGCAAGATTAAAAACCACCACAATAAAAACAATAACAATAATAACCTGAAATTTTTCTATAACTTGATGGAATAAAATTGTAGTAAGCCCTTGAGGCCTGCAACCACAGTTTTCTTCCTGTGAAAAATCAATGTTTAGTCATAAGTAGATTAAGTTTCTTGTACGTTCAGTTATATAGGCAACTCAAAAGAGGTGAGGATTCGAAGTTAGAGTTGGTAGGAGATTGGTCAGGAGATACGCCTTTTGGTCACCTTGCTGCTGAAATGTTGAAGTTCACCAAAAACAGTGGTAAAGACACACCCTGGGTGTTTGTGTGTACATATGCCCATACACACTTGTGTTGAAGGTTTGTCAGTGTGCTGTGGGACAGAATAAGCACATGACCTAAATCTGGACATGGGGGTAGGGATGTTTCCCTTACCAACAGGACAGAATTGAACCTACTTCTGGTTCCAGATCCTACCATCACTATAACATGCCACCAGGTGGCCAAGCCTTGGATGGGGAACCTATGACAGAGCCTTGCAATTGACCTTTTAAATGAAAAAATACATGAATTTTAAATTCATAGAAACCTACTGACATCCAGATATATACACATATACACAGACACACAGATATACACACACCCACATAGACATATACATAAGTACAGAGAATAATATACCTAGCATTAATGAACAAAAACAATTTAATATTTGCCTCAGATATTCATGTTTTAATTATAAGCTTAATACAGATATGGTAAATACTCCTTGCATTCTCACCCTTGCATTCTCAGCCTTGTCAGAGGCAACCAAACTGCTACTATGAATTTGGCATGTCTGTCTCTTGCTCGTGTTTGAGTAGTAATCATTAGTGATTTTGTTTTAGAGTTTCACTTAGAATCTAGAACATAGAATGCATCATTTTTCAATTGCTTCAAATGTTTTGCAATGTGAATATTTAGCTATATATCTAGGTCAATATTTAATCACCTCTGAGAGTAGAGCCTCTGAATGTTACATGTTTTATTTATCCTTTTCACTATAAATGGGTAATTTGGGAATTTTTTTTTAATATTAAAAGGCCCTACAAAGTCTGACCTACTGGTACTAGTTCAATCACATTGGCTACAATTCTCCCTCTTGTTTATTTTGCTCCAGTGTCATTGGCCTCCCTGAAGTTTCTCAAAAATATGAGAGATTGTTGTTTTAAGCCATTAAATTTTAGGGTGGTTCATTTTTTGGTAATAAATAACCAAAGAATAAGCTCTTCAAAAATCTTCACAATCCTTGTTTACATCAGAACCTTAGATTTGGTTGCTACTGTGAATGGCTCACCATTGATCTGCTACTGCATGTATAAAAATTACTTGTTTTGTGTGTGTTAGTCCTATATCATGTAATCTTGCTAAATTCTCTTTTTATTTCAAATAGATTGTGTTTCCTCTTGGATTATCTATGTAAATAAGCATATATGTGTCTACAAATAGTAGGGGATTTGACCCTTTCTATTCTTTGTGTATCATATTTTTCTTTTCTTATTGCCCTCATTTGGACATAAGTAAAATGTTGAATACCAACAGTGATAACAAGCAACCTTGCCATATTCTTGCTTGTAATGGAAAAAATTTCTTTTTTTTTTAATTATTTACTTTTTATTGAAGTACAGTTGATTTGCAATATTATACTAGTTTCAGGTGTACAGCATAATGATTCAATATTTTTTATAAATTATACTCCATTTGAAGTTATTAAAAGATAACAACTATATTTCTCCATTCTTTATCTATTTTATACATAGTAGTTTGTATCTCTTAATCCCACACCAGTATTTTTCCCCTCTTCCCTTCCCTCTCCTTACTGATATCCACTAGTTTGTTCTCAATATTTATGAGTCTGTTTCTGCTTTGTTATATACATTCATTTGTTTTAGTTTTTAGATTCCACATCTAAGTGATAACATACAATATTTGTCTTTGTTTGACTTATTTCTCTAAGCTTAATATTATTCAGATCCATCTACACTGTTACAAATGGCAGAATTTCATTCTTTTTTATGGCCGAGTAATAGTCCATTGTGTACATATACCACATTTTCTTTATCCATTCATCTGTTGATGGACACTTAGGTTGCTTCCATATCTTAAACCCTTTTAATATTTAACGTTAAGTATCTAGTAATTTTTTTTAGAAATTTCCTTTATCAGATTCTGGTGGACTATCCCTGCCTACTGCACCAAAACCTCAAGTTATTCTTGTGAGGAGAGCTGGTGATTCTCAGCCATAGACTAAAAGGGGATCAATACAGAACCCATTTTCTGAGCTTTTTGAATAAACCAGACAAAGGCCACCTTACATCAAGTGTGTCCATATAACAATTAAGAGGCATGAGGCTATTTGGGATGAACTCATGTATGTCATGTATCTTTAATTTCATTTCTATCTTTTACATTGCTGGTTGGTTAACGTGGGAATAAAATAAAATGAAAATAACCATAAATGAGATCAAGTTCTCATTCTCTCCAGTACTAAATCTGAATAAGCATCAAGATATGGCCTAGCTCACAGGTGAAGGATGGTACCTTCTATTCCTGGTTTTCCAAGTATTTACCTAGAATGGTTATTGCTTTTGTCCAATTTTTTATTTATATCTTTCCTGATTATTTTGCTGTGTTGTTGCTGTTGTTATTGTTATTATTATTATTATTAATTTTAACCCGATAATATGGGACATTATGTAATGTGGAAAATTATGTTAATAGAATTTTTAATATTGAATTATTTTTACATTACTGAGATAAGTCATTCTTGGTCATCATATATTACTATTTTTATACAGTGTCGAATTTGATTTAGTAATTCTTTAATTTAAGAATATTTTATCTAATTTTATAAATGAAATTAAACTATACTTTTAATTTCATTTTATTATCTGTTTTCACTTACAGTTTAATTTGCATGTTTTTTCAATCATTGCCAAATAATTATTAAATAATTTAATTTTTTCCCACTTAATGTCATATTACCTCCCAAAAATGAAATGAGTAACTTTCTCTGTCTTCTTAATCTATGAAAAAAAGTTGAATAAAATAAGGCTGACTCATTTCATAATATTTGATAAACTCTTTTTAGGTTATTTTTAAGTTGCTCTATAATCTAGATTTTTGGTTATAAACGTTTTATTTGTTCTCTTCATTGACTCATCAAATGCTTGCCTTTTTTTTTTTTTTGGTGGGTTATAAATTTGCTAGTGAGCTCATCTTACTTGAGGATTTGCATGTGACCTAGGTCTCCTTTTAATTGTATCTCATTTTTACTTCAGCCATGTACTGAGAAAATTTTCACGTCACAGTCTGGGCTAGAGGTTCTATTCCTATAAAGATAATGAGATCTTGCATTTCCCCTTCCTAACTAGGGACTCTAGCCCCAGGACTGTCTGAATGGTTTCATGTGGACCCTTGAACAGCAGAGCAGGTTGTTTCTAAAGCAGATCTCATAGACAGACTAAAGTTTTTATGGCTCCTGATTTTATGCAGAGAACTAGTTCCATCTCTGCCTTTAATCGTAAATGACTTCAGTACCTCCTAACTGGTCTCCCTGTTTCTGCTGGCGCCCTTAACTCTTCACTGTAGGGCAGAGAATTTAGCTTCTAAAACAATAAATCAGGTAATGCCACACCTTTATTAAATCCTCTAATGGATTTTTATCTCACTTAAAATAAAATTCAAACTTCTTAACAGGAGCCACAGCGTGTCCTACATTCTCTGATGCCCTCAGACCACTCTAAGGTCACCATTGTCTGCTGTGCTCCAGGCTCTTAAATTTTCTTTGTCTGAAAAAATAAAGCTACTGAGAGCTAGGGGCATTTGACCTTGCCCTTCTCTTTCTTCGGAACGTTTCAACCTAGACTTTTTCTATGGGGGCTACTTTGCTATGTTTTTCGTCTCAGATCTCTATCAAGCCATTTTGCTTAGTTTCTTTCATTCCATTCATGGCCATTGTCTTGTTTATTTACTATCTCTCTCATAGAATATAAATTTATTTAGGGAAAGACTTATTTTGTGTACTTCTATATTCAAACAACTAGAATAGTGCCTTAAATATTCAAAGCAGTAGACACCATATACTCATTAAACAAGTTCTATTAAAATTGGAAGTAACCTCACTATTGAGTAAATAGCAAAATTATTTAAAAGAGACAAAGAAATATTTTCATCAGTTTAAATGTTTTAATAATGTGAAAAAGTGTACTATGATTTTTATTGGACATTACAGAATACCAAATTAAACATTATGAAATGTGGTACAATCATACCTATAAAAATCATGTATGTTTCTAAAAAAGAAGTGTATGAAAATAAAAGTGATTTATTATGTGAGAAAATTCAAATTATAGACAGTTTTATTTATTGTCTTTTTGAATTTTCATGTTTTTCAAAATTTCAATAAAATATTCATTTGGTAATAAAATTAAACAATAAATATGTTGGGAAAAAAGTTAATTTTTAAAAAGTCTCATTGATTTTTCCTCTGCCATTGATTCTGTTAGGTTGTTTAGGTAGAAATGAGCACTCGGCAGGGGGAGAGGAAGGGGAAAGGAATGACCCAGAACACAAGGAACCTGAGCTGTCAATCAATTAGTCACAAAGCCAGGATATAAAAACAGGAAAAACAAAGGAACAGCACCATTTGTCCTCTCTTGGGTTGGCCCGCTCCCAATTTTCAGGAGTGTACCATCTTTCACTATTTTTTTTTAATTCACCGATAAAAGTCTTGCTTATATCATGCTTTCTGTCTCTTGTGAAAAATTCTTTTTTCAGGTGACTAAGAACCGAAGGAATTATTTATTATTTCCCTTTTCCCAGTCACATTAATTTTGGTGTCATGACTCGGATTGCATGCTTAAACCTAATCTTTCCTCCTTCAATTCCCTCTCCCTCCCATAGGCCAGCCAGCGGAGCACAAGCTCTAGAGCTGATTGTGGCAGCTGGACCCAGAATACAAGGCGTGGTAGGGTGACCAGCCACTGGCTAAACTAAAGATCATTCCAATCAGACCATGGAGACACTCGGCACACGGTAAGGCTGTGGCCGTTTCCCGCTTTCTGGAGGGAGACTGAGATGTCAGCTTCCATCCCCGAATCAGGACCCTAGGATGCTAGGCGCTGCTGATGCACGGCTACCCTCTCAGATGCATTTGGTTGTGGACGGAGGCTGAGACATCAGCCTAGTCCACGGGCCTTTCACCTTAGGACACTAAGCTCTGAAACCCCCCCCTGAATCCTCCCCTTGTTTTTCAGGTGGGAAACCAAGACTGTCCCTGCTGGGACTCCTTTGGGCTGCGTGTTGGCCAACTGGGACCATTTTAATTTACAAAGCCTCAAAAGAAAACACTTACATTCCTTTGTAGTGCTGTCTGGCCACAGTATCGACTTCCCTGCGAGGAAGCATGGCCTATAAACAGGGGCATAAACTCACCATCTTGTTCCAGCTGGATCTCATCTGCAAGAGACAAGGCAAATGGTCTTAAATACCATACATTCATATTTTTTACTTACTGAGGGGCAGCAATGATCTCCCAGAAGGATGTAAGTTAACCACTCAGGTAATGGCTACATCTAATAACCTACTGTCCCCGACACCCCCTAGGGAGGGGGACTCTCCTAAACCTACGCCCTGCCCTTCTCTCCCTACCATATACCCTTCGTTTCCTTCAAACTCAGGAAAGACACTGCCTTCAGCTCCTCCATTACCTCTGATAGCTAAGACCTGCCCCCTGGTAGAAACACGTGAAGAATTTGATCCTCAATTCATACATAAGCCGTTCTCTCTGGTAGAACTGAGACAAGTAAGACTGATCTGGGAAGCTATTCAGATAACCCAGATACATACAGAGGCATTCCAGCACCTCACTCTGGCATATGATCTCACTTGGAAAGACGTTAATATTATCCTTGGCCAAACCCCATCTGACACAGAAAAGGAAAGGGTTCTCAGAGCAGCCAGAAAACATGCAGCCAATCCACATCTTTCTAATGGTAAGTACCCCACAGGGGAAACAGCTGTTCACCCCAGGGGCCCCAGATGGGATTTCAATGACCTGAACCAAAAGTGGGAAAAGGACCATTTTTTTTAATCTGTGTTAAGGCAGGACTCTAGGCAGCCCGACAGAAGGTTATCAGTTATTCTAAGGTGTTAGCTGTTAGTTAGGAGCCCGGAGAAAACCCCACTGCTTTTTTAGAGCGGCTCCAGAAGGCACTTACTAAGTATAGTAACTTAGACCTCAGTTCATATGAGGGACAAATCATCTCAAAGGGTAAGTTTCTCACTCAGTCTGCCTCTGATATTAGATGAAAACTCCAAAAGGGGATCCAGAAACCTGGAGCAACTCTTGATGAGATGCTAACCACTGCTGCCACAGTGTTTTATAATCGAGAGCAGGTGCAAGAGGCCGAGGCTCAGGAGAACGAAAGAAGGGAGGAGGCCAGGCCTGCCCAGGTGACTGCGGCCCCTCAAGGGCAGCCACCGTCCTGATGTCCCCGGCCCCCAACAGCCTGAGTAAGTCCACCAACAAGTGCAGCATCTGCCACCGACCTACCTGGTCACTGGGCCAAAAAATGTCCTTACAGGGACAGACCTCCAAGATCTGCCTGCTTTTGGTGTAACAAGCAAGGTCATTGGTTGGCCCTCTGTCCACTGAGCCAAACAGCCCGTAGGGGAGAGCTGGCCCAAGACCCGCAGATGGTTGTCTGGGACTAAAGAAGCCCCTCCAGTCAGCCCCAACACAAGGGTCCCCATCACTGGGCTGGAGCCACAGGGACAAATGGATGTGGCAGGCAGGACAGTAACTTTCCTTTTGGATACCGGGGCCACCTACTCTGCCCTGACTTCCTTCTCCGGACCCTTCTCCTCTAGATCCTGCAGCACACCTGTCCTTCTGGTCATTAAGAAGGATGGAGTCCAGAGACTAGTCCAAAATTTAACAGTCATAAATGCGGCTGTAAGGCCTCTTCATCCCGGGGGTCCACACCGCTGTGTGTCACCGAAAGCATACCTCCTGGAGCCCAGCAGTCCATGACCTTAGAGCTAAAGCTGCTTTCTCCCATGTACCCCGTAGTCCCCAGCCCCAATACTTGCCTGCCTTTCAGTGGGACTCACCCAGTGGGTATCAACACCAGCTCCCCTGGACAGCACGACCGCAGGGGTTTGGAGACAGTCCTCGCCTCTTTGGGCAAGCTTTGGCCCAGGATTTACAGGGCTTACAGCCTGAAAAGGGGACTATTCTCCAGTATGTAGGTGACTTACTTATCTGCTCCCTTACTGGAGAGCAGGCCATCCAGCATGCAGTCCAAACTCTTAACTTCTTGGCTGAGCAGGGATATCAAGTTTCCAGGTCCAAGGTCAAAACGATCAAAGAGGTAACTTATCTAGGAGTTGTCCTGACTCCTGGAAACCTTAGCCTTTGCCCTGAATGGATTCAGGGGATCTTACAACTCCCTAATCCCACTACTCGGAAACAGCTCAGGGCATTTCTCAGACTAACAGGTTACTGTAGGCTTTGGATCCCTCACTGTGGGTCTGTAGCCCAACCTCTATGTGACAATTTAAAGGGTAAGGATGACTCAGCACCTCTCCAGTGGGGACCTTCCCAACAGGAAGCAATGGAAGAATTTAAAAGTCTCCTAGCAAGATCCCCAGCTTTGGGGCTTCCAGAACTGACAAGGCCCTTCCCGTTACATGTTCATGACAGAGGAGGTATCGCCTTGGGGGTCCTCACCCAATGCTGGTCCTACCCAACAGCCTATGGGATACCTCTCCAAGTGGCTAGATCTCACTGCTTGAGGCTGGTCTTCCTGCCTAAGAGTGTTGGGACCCCTCTCCACTCTCCTGGAGGAAGCTTTTAAGCTAATTTTGGGGGCCCCTATACAAGCATATGCTAACCACCAAGTTTCTGATCTTTTAAAAGGCAAGGGATATTTCTGGGTCTCAGATACTCGGTTTCTTAAATATCAGGTATTATTATTGGAAAACCCAGATGCCACTGTCTCCATTTGTGGGACACTCAATCCTGCTACACTATTACCATCACCAGACGAGTCTCTTCCCTTTCGCCTATTTCACTAGACCCTATCCATTTCTTTAAGAGCTAGAACAGATCTCACCGAACAACCCCTGGAAAACCTTGATTAGATCTGGTTCACTGATGGGAGCCACATATTCTTGTGAACCTCTTAGCGATCTGCAACTGCTTTTCAAGCAACACTCCAAGTCAAACTTCAAACGGCTATACAACAAGGTAATCAGCCAATCAACCAAGACAGCTTTTCTACAAGTGCCTCAATGGACATCGACTCTGTGCTCCCCACCTGCCCAGTGACAGCCAGCTAGTCTGGGACTCCAACAAGCTCCATCATCATCCCAGATCAGCAGGAAGTAGCTAGAGCAGTTGTCGCCCTCTATGCCCCAAAGATTTGGGGTCCTATGACAAGAGGGGGGAATGTGAGGTAGTTTAGATAGAAGTGGGCACTGGACAGGGGGAGAGGAAGGCAAAAGGAACAACCCAGAACACAAGGAACCTCAGCTGTCAATTAACCAGAGTGCAGGGAACCTGAGTTGTCAATCAATCAGTCACAAAACCAGGATATGAAAACAGTAAAAACAAAGGAACAGCACCATTTTCCCTCTCTTTGGTTGGCCCGCTCCCAATTCTTGGGAGTGTACTATCTTTCACTATCTTTTTTTTAACTTCACTAGTAAAAATCTTGCTTATATCATGCTTTCTGTCTCTCATCAAAAATTCTTTTTTTTTGGGTAACTAAGAACAGAGGGAATTCTTATTTACCTTTTTCCAGTAACAATTCCATATGCAGGAAAACAACAGAAAACTATCACAATTGTTTATAAGAGTTGCTCGAATGACTGCTGATCAAAACTTCTTGAATCAAATAAAATTAAACATTTGTTATTTACAAAAATGTGTTGTATAGCTTTTATACATCAGACAGAACGTAAAAACAGAACCGAGAGCTTTGATCAAAACAGATATGGTCCAAACTGCTATAGAAATTACAGTATGAGCAATAGACAAATATTAAAGAAGTAAGTGTTCTTGTTACCCCCAAAGCAGAGGGCTTCAGGTCTCGTCTCACCTGAAAGAGAAGAATTCAGATGGGAGATGAAAGCTTTGTGCAGGGAAAGATTTTAAAGATTTTATTTACAAAGCAAAAGTACACCTCCGAGTGCAGGAGGTGGGCTGATCCAAGAGACTATAGCAGCCTGAGTTTTTCTTGGTCCCCTGTTTTATACCCTTGCTTAGGGGTGGTCTCTTGGTTGAGTGACAGCTCTTGACCCTGGAGTGCTGAGTCATGCCTGTCCACTTTAAAGTACATCCTTACCATGATGCACACAGAAAAACCTATAGGGGCATGGAGGAAGCCTAAATGCCAATGTTAATTATATTACAATGAGCACTGGGTCATGTCCAGTTGGGTCCATGTTGATACAGTGCAGTCAAGGCTGTCTGGTCCTGACCGGTTTCTTGCCGGCACTCATTTAGAGGAAGTAAAGCCCCTTATGCTGGAAGCAGGCACATCGCTATCTTCCGGACCTTCCTCCCTCTCCTCCACTTTATCTGCTCAGTGGCCCCACTTATCTAACTGCCTAACATTAAGGTAAAGAAAATGAACTAAAAGTACGAGAATAAACATAGTCAAAGAATTAGACTATAGCTAATTAAATGTTAGCCAAATTAGAAATAAATTTAGCATAGATATTCCATGAATTGGATAAAGATTGTCCAGTGATAGCCAATAGAAGGGAATGTATATGTTTCTATGACTATTATCTAATTTTTAACAGCTAACCATAGGCTTAAGCCATCTTAATTTTTGAAAAACATAGGAGGATACATGGTTTGAGAGAATTTAAAGATAATATAATCTAATTTTTATTTGCTATATGACTTCCTTTTATAATGACTCCAAATTTCAATTGGTGAGTCCTGGTTGGAAGTTACTCAGGTAGAGTTTGCTGTCATTTAAGTAAGCATATTTCATTTTTTAGGCACTATAATGATTAAATTCTTTCTCCTATTGAGGTGAAGTATTTGCCTACATTCAGTGTAACTCAGTCTCCTGAAGTTACAATGGGATCAACCTAATCTCTCAACTATATGCTAGTTTATCAAGTATCAGAGACAGCTATCAAAAATAGCTATCAAACACTCTTAAATTGTGTCTTTTCCAGTCTAAACACATTATTTTTAAATATATCACTGTTTCCAGGCATAACTATGCTAGTCACTCCCCTAGACTCTCTAAAATTGTGATGCCAGCATCAAATTCAGTGATGTATGCATATTTGACCAGTAAAAATTAGCATAGGATATTATCAGTCTTTTCCTTTAATAATGTAATTGTAATAATGTATCTTAAGTTACATTATCTATTTTGGTCATCACATAACATTATCAATTCTTATATAACCTAACATGTATTAATTGCTTTTTCCAAGGTGACCAATAATTTTTATATTACTAAACCCAATGAAATGAATTAGACCTTTTCTTTGTTAACGTGTTATGGATTGACTTGTGTCACCCAAAAAATGTATGTTAAGTCCTAACCCTAGTAACTGTGAATGTCACCTTCTACGGAAATAGAGTCACTGCAGATGTAATCAAGTGAAGATAAGGATATTCTGACTTAATGTGGGCCATAATCAAATACGACAGGTGTCCTTATCAGAAGAGGAGACACAGATACGGCAGAGAGAGACCACCACTGGATGATGGAGCTGAGACAGGACTGAGGCATCCCCAAGTTGAAGCACACCAAGTGTGAGAACACCAGCAGAAGCTGAGAGCTTGGAGTGTAACAGATCCTCCTCTTGAGCCGTAGAGGGAGCATAGCCCTGCCCGCACCTTGGTTTTGGGCTTGTAGTCTCTAAAGCCTCTAGAAATTAAAAAATTTCTGTTGTTTTAAGCCTCCCAGCTTGCATTCATTTGTTATGGCAGCCATCGAAGACTAATTGAGATTTTGAAACCAGGAAGTGGGGCACTGCCATGATAAATATCTCCAAATGCAGAAATAGCTTTGGAATAGGGTGATGGGTAGACGCTGGAAGAATTTTGATGTGCAAGATAGAAAAAAAAACAAATTGCTGTGAAGAGACTGTTGGTAGAACTAAGGATGCTCAAGCTGCTTCTGCTGAGGATCCCAGATGAAATGAGGAACGTGCTTTTGGAAATATCTATGTAAAAGTGATCCTCATTATAAATTGGCAGAAAATTTGGCTGAATTCTGTTTTATTGCTGAGATAAAGAAAGCAGAATTGGTAGTTGATGAATGTGTGTATTTAGCTTAGAGGATTTCCAAGTAAAGTGTAGAAGGCAAAGAGTAGTTACTCCTTGCTGCATATAGCAAAATATGAAAGGAAAGAAAGAAATTAAGTAAGAAACCATAAAGCCAATAGAGACTAAAACTGGAGGGTTTAAAAAATTCTCAGCCAATTTATATTATGAAAAATGATAAAGCATACTCTGGAGAGAACAGAGCTTTAGACATGTGACTCGTGGACCCAGTCAGCCACATCAGTAGAAATGCTGCCAGTTTGAACTGAAAGGAACAGAGATGGGAAGATACGACAGAAGGTTGTTGGATTTCTGGGATTCTATAAGCAGGAAATGACTGACAGGGTTATTTAGCTACAAACACATGTCAGCCTTCAAGATAAGAGAAGAATGATTCTGAAAGTATCTCAAGACACCAGAAGGGCTGTGGAGGGTGGGCCTGTTCTTTGATTTTGGACTACTAGCCTTCAGAACTGTGATTTTAACATTTTTTGTTGTTTTAAGTCATCCAGTTTGCAGTGATTTGTTACAGCATTCCTAGGAAACAAATGCAACTTTTCAGCAGCTTTTGACAGTGCCTAACGCCATCTTCAAAATTTCCTTCACCGTAATTTCTATTACACCAAGGCTTTTTCAGTTCGTCTCACTACACCTTTTATTACCTACTCCCAAGGCATTTTCCATCTTGCAGCCAGAGTGCTCCTCTAATTAATCGTTCATCAGTCCAGTGCTAGTGTTTCCCATCACTTGGAATTCCTGGGTGGCTACCTTTAAAGTGGTAATTCAAATAAACTCATAGAGAAATGCATGGACAGGGAATAAAGAGTGAGAAAGAGGGGTCATGTATTGGAGATTTTTATGGCCGACCTAGAAGTGGTTGGTGCACGTGTGTCCCCTCACATTCCATTGATTAGAATCCAGTCACATCACCACACATAGCTACAATAAAGCCTGGAAAATAAAGTCTAATTTCATGGACTGGAAGAAGAAGATAAGGATCTTGTGACACTCAGATGCCACAGTCCACTTTATTTTTCATTAAATATGCATGCTACTCATTCTCACACATTTAAAATATTTATTGCTTCCCCAAGGGAGATAATACAAAGTAATTCCAGTCACAATATCCAACTCAAAGTTCAGATGGTCAACCATCCAGATGATGAACTATCCTCTCTATCAGAATCAGTAATGGATTCTCCAGGTCCAGGAACTTGTGCACAAAAAGGACAAGTTTTTCCCACCCCCAACATATCCCCTCATTACTATACACTGAAGCCGGGACACAGGAACACCAGAATAACTTCTGTACGAAGTGGGAAGAACCAAAGATATTCTGATGGTCAGACGTTATGAAGACCTCTTGTCCTAAGTGTAGAGAAATACTTTAATTAGATAATTATTCCTGTATCCAAGAAGAAACTTTTCCATTGTTTTGGGGAGCACTAGATCTATTTTCTGGAAGGTTCTATCTTGTCCATTACTCTTCATAGCTATATCACTAGTGCATGTTGAGAAAATATCTTTTCTGGGTCTAAAGAGATTTTGCATATTGTCTCCAGTGGTAAAAATTTCAAATGATAGTTTAAAGCTTGAAGAAAATTTCTAAGTACAGGCTTATGATTTTTTGGCAATGTAATGCTCTTAAAAACTTAGTTGTCTTCTAATCTATTTAATTCTTCTTGGATCTACATACCAGGAACTATGTTCCAGATTTTCCTAAACATAATTCCCAAGCTTGATTCACTTGTTTCTATCATTACTTGACACCTTCTCTTGAATTAATGCTGGCTATCTTGAAAATGCCTGAGACAACTGATTCTGTTGTGAAGATAAAAGGCTCACGATGATATTTGCTATGCGATTTGGCCAATTTGTCTAATGAGAAGTCTTGCTGAGCCACTGTCCCTGAAGGCTTTTCCAGCCTTTTCCTTCATTGCCTGTGTTTTGAACCAATGAGCTTTTCCAACACATTGAGGCCCCATCATTTCTGAATTTTCTCCATTCTCTTTAATCTATGTCTGAAGCCAGTCCATTCTTGACTGAATTCATCTCCTCTTTGCAAAACTTTGTCAGTGTGGCAAGTCGTATTCAGAACACAGTATAATGCTAACTCCTTCAAACCACCTTCTGTAGAGCTACAGATGTAGTAAGCATGTGATTTTGCCATCCCAGTTAGCGGAGGTGACTCACCACTTGTTTTTCCACAGAATAGCAGAATTCTCCACCCCTTCAGCCTGCTATAATTAATTTCTGATTGTCTTACCCTGTATGATTAAGCCAATGTTACGTGTATTCAATTTTATTTTTATAGCTTGCACTCTCCCCCACCATTTCTTATAGGAAATATTATAACAATCATAATTAAGTCAGGAAAATAAAAACAGATTAAATTTAAGGATGTATGTAATTAAACAGTTCTCTGTGAAATTAAAGTCAGGGAAGGCTGTACATAAACTGAAGATCTAGTAGATTTTAGGGAATCAGGAAGTTACAGGAAGCACAGGAAAGTGTCAGCAATAATCGTAGTTATTCCTACTGTCAACATGAGTGGGGTAAGAGAAAAATCCACAAGGCCATTGTGAAATCTTACCTCTAACAAAAATCCACATTTGCCAGAAGGAAAAATAATAATGGCTTCTGTTTCTCTTCCATCTTTCAAAATGAATACCCCTGCTACTCAATGATGGATCTGATCCAGACCCCTGCTGTAGGGACCCTAAGAGAGATAATGCTCAGATCTCCAGCCCCTGAAATAAAGGAAAAGAATGGTACAGGAAATGGTGCTAAGTTGCCAACGTTTCAGCTGCCAACACGTTCTGAAATCTTCAGCCTGTGCTCAGGACTCTCTGAGATCTGGTTCTGCCAGCTTCTCACTCTCTGTCCTTCACCTGCGCAGCTTCAGCCATTTTGGATTCCTTACCCGAAACACACCATGCTCTCCTTCGAACATAGATTTTGCACGTATCCTTGTCTTCCTGAAACGTTCCCTCTTATTCTTTTATTTCCCAGCTAACT
The DNA here is from genome assembly GCF_048564905.1 of Vicugna pacos. Taxonomy (NCBI): domain Eukaryota; kingdom Metazoa; phylum Chordata; class Mammalia; order Artiodactyla; family Camelidae; genus Vicugna; species Vicugna pacos. Next base: position 9,283,300 of record NC_132999.1, on the reverse strand, counting down.
TCTACTTATTCTTCAAATCTCACATAAAATATTACTTCCTTAGCCTTTTTAAAAAAAAATCCTCAATATAGCTTAAATAATATCATGATACGTTTCTACTGCACCATCTATTTTGTGTTTTGTATTTTGGTAGATGTTTCCTAGCAAAGGAATAGACAACTGAGTTAGATTAGATAGAATTTATTGAATGTGTACGCCATAAGGTATCTCTACTTATTGTAGAAAAGGCAAAGCAAGCTAAAAAAAAAAAATTAGCTCATGCATGCATGGAAGTAGAGTCCAAATTAAGGAAATACACAAATAACTATGATATTGAATAATTTCAGGTACTGTTATTTCATCCAGATACTATCTAGAATTGATTCTGTAAGAGATTTACTTTGTCTAATGCATTATACTGGGATTTACATGTTTTGTATGAACCGTCTTTTTTGGTGGACAATACAGTATTTTTTTGGGTGGGAACCGTGAGTCAGCTAGTCAAAGAGTAGGGTACCACCTTTAGTTAACAAAACAAATATTAGGAATTCAGGACCTCTAAACTGACAGCAGTGCAATTCTTGCCAAAGATTCTTTGGGACATCTGATATTTGAAAGAGGCTGTCTTTTGGACAGGTTAATTATCTCTTCCTCCCGATTTGCTAGGCTCTATCTGTTTTAATTTAATTTTTCAGGACACAGAATATGCGGATTTCATTATCTCAGTGCCCCACAGAAAGGTCTTCATTGAGTTACATCCAATGTTAAACCTGCAGCTTTTATAGTGGAACAATGTCCATGTTTTTCATAAAAATGTGTGAAGACATCGCCCATTATGTTCTTCAATGTCCCTAAACATAAAAAAATCACATGTTAAAGTCTCCCTTCAATTTTGAGCCAAGAAAATGTTTGTGTCTGAAGACAACCTTGGGACAACCACATTTTTCCTTTTTCCTTGGCTGCCAAGATGAACAGACAGACATAAATTCAGTGTTTATCTGCAGTGATTGACTCATCACAGGTGCCTGATAATAGCAATTCTTCTGTTCCTTTTAAAGTGCTTTTTCTCTTGGCAGGCTCCGGAAGGAATGTTTAACAGAATTGCTTTATACTGTATTGAAGCTGATTCAAATTCCTTAAAACAAAGCAAAAAAAAAAGGCGCTAAGTATACATACTAAATAATCAAATAAGCATGGTAATTACATAATCATGCTATCCAATGCATAATGCATTAATTATGAGCAAAAGCTTACGTTACTTTTAACAATACAAAGGCAGTTACTTTGTTTTATATGTTTCTTTCATTATGACAAGAAAAACATACTCCTGTGAAATAGTGTTCTGCACAACCTTCTCTTTTTTCCTTTAGGAAAAACACTGATTGACTCATTCAAATGTCTTTAACATACCCATTCATCGATTTTGAACAGTTATGCACTAGTTAGTACATTAGCTATTACTTATAATATGAATTTTGGCATTAATGTCAGAGATAAAATATGAGAAATGTTTATTCAAATAGGAATTATTATACTTACTCATATTCACTGAAGAGACAATATTTTTTCAGAAAATTATGAATTAAATGGTAATTGAAATATTATTATAACAATAGCTAGGGAGTAAACATATAAAATTTGAAAAATTGACACGTAAGACTACATTCTTATAAAACAGTAACTTTACTGTGTTGGCCATGGACCAATCTGCAGAGCTGTGTGGGACTCTGACCACCCATAATAAACCCATAATGATTTATTTAGACCCACATAAGAATTTTCATTTTACATTTAGAAAAACATTAGAATCTTGATCATTTTAAAGTAATTTTAAGTAATATGAGAATCTATGGAATTTATTATTAGAAATTACCTGAAAAACAATAAATCTAAAAACAACAAAAATAATTGTTAGAAGTTATTGTATGATGTAAAATATCAGACCATATTATTTTAATTGCCAGTTATAATTTTGAAAAAAAGTTGCTTAAGTATAGACTATAAAGTGACATTTATGATGCTTTCTATTTCGTCTTTTGCCTGCTTGTTTCGGAATAACAGCACAGAGTGTGATGAACCAGCCTAATAAATCATTTCCTGGTCTTCCTTGGAGTCATAGAAGAATAAACAAGAGAGAAGTTTTCTAAATATGTTCTATTCATTTGAATGTCTATGAAGTTTGAGCCATCTTGCTAATTTACATAGATGTTTTCCTTATCTGAAGAAAAGGAAAAGATTCATCAAGTTTAGCCCTGGTCATTTGAACAAATGAGAATCTTCCTTTTGCTAATTCCAGATACTTAACATTCCTCTCACTTCTGAGTTAAACTTTATTAATGTGAATCTCTTCATATGCAATTTAACACTGGAGACCTAGGAATTACCAGATGAAATGTAGAATAATGAAGCAAACAGTGATCATTTGAAAATTTTATACAGGTTAGTTCCCAGTATGTGTCCATTATATACATATATATTTACCAGTCAGGGAAACAGCATTGGTACAAAGATATATAATACAAACATAAATTTTAAAATCCAGAAACATATATAGTAATACTAGATAAAGTGAACTACATTGCAAATAAAATTGAAAGAAACAGAAAGATATTATATAATGATAAAAGGGTCAATACACCAAGAAAACATAGCACTCCTAAATGTTTATGTACCAAACAATAGAAACATGTAAACTATTTAAAACTGTAAAATAAGTGAAACAAAAACTGATAAAATTAAAGAGAAATAGACAAATCCATAAACAGTGTTGAGTACACCGATATCCCTTTCTTAAAGGATCTCAACAACAACTCCAGCTGACGGGCCCTAACTGACATTTATTATAGGACATTCCATCCAGCAACAGTGGAAATACACATTCTTTTCAAATGTCCATGAAATAAGATAGACATATCCATGGTCATAAAGCAAACTTTGAAAAAGTGAAATTAAAATTATACAGAAAATTCTCTGATCAAAATGAAAGCAAGCAAGAAGCTACCACTCAAAAGGTAACAGGAAAACTCCCAAACACTTGACACCCAACAACAAACTTCTAAATAACCAAAGTGTAAAACAGATATTCTCAAGGGAAATTTTTACCTATCTGAACTAAATAAAAATGAAAAAAACAATGCATCAAAATGTGTGCACGCTGAAACAGTACAGCACTAGACACATATGGAGAAAAGAGAAAAGTTTCAAATCAACAATTTGAATTCCCTACCTCGAGAACCTAGAAAAAGAAGGGTAAACCAAACCCAGCAAGGAGAAGAAAGGAAATAATAAAGACAAGAGCAGAACATCAATGAAATTGAAAAAAGAAGACAATAGAGAAAGTCAATAAAGCAAAAAGCTGGCTTTTTAGAAAGATCAATAAAATCAACAGATCTCTGTACAGATCGGCGAAGAGAAAAAGAAGACATTCATTATAAATATTAGAAATGAAACAGGATATTTCTACAGATTCAACAGACATCAAAAAGGATAAAAAGAAAAGCTACGAGTAACTCTAAATACAAAATTTTAACAACTTAGATTAAATGGATCAATTTAGATTAAATGGATCTTCTTTGAAGAGTACAACTACCACAACTCACCAAAAATGAACTAGATAATTTGAATAGTTCTCTAATTATTAAGAAAACTAAAACTGCAATTAAAAACCTCTCTCCAAACCAAGATAGTTTCACTGGAGGATTCTACTAACATTTTAAAGAAAAAAATATCACCAATCCTACACAATTTCTCCTAAAAAATAAAAGAGGGCAAAATTCCCAATTAATTTTTTGACTCTATTATCACTTTAATGTCAAAACTAGACAAGGAGTCTATAAGAAAATTACAGAGCATTGCATGCCATGAATATAGACACAATTCTTAAAAATATTTTTTCAAAGAGAATTCAGAATCTATAAAAATAATTTTACTCCATGACCAGGTGAGATTTATTTCAGAAATGTAGGGACGGTTTAAGAATCCCTATTAGGTCAATTTAATCCATCATATTAATGGACTTAAAAAAATCACATGATTATATTAATTAATACATAAAACACATTTGTTAAAAACTTCTGGAACAATAGGATTTAAGGAGAATTTCTTCAAGACCATCCACAAAAAACCTAAAGCTGACATTTTACTTAATTGTGAGGGACCAAATGCTTTCTTCTTATGATTAGCAACAAGACAAAGCCATACTCTGTCACAAGTCTTACTCAACAGACCAGAGTTCTGGAGGTTGTAGTCAATGCAATAGGCAAGAAAAGAAAATAAAAGCAGACAGATTGGCGAGGAAGATATGAAAAATATTCCTATTTGCAAAGGAAATGTTGTCAACATGGCAAAACACAAGGAATCTACAAAAACCCTCTTAGAACTAACAAATTCAGCAAGATTACAGTATTGAATGTGCAGACATCAAAATTAAAATTCTTTAAAACTATTTCAGAAAGGAAATAATACTTAGGTGTAAATGTGATAAATCTTTAAGAGGAGATTAGACATTACAGAAAATTATACTAATGAACTGAAAGATAGGACAACAGATATCCAAAATGAAATAGAAAGAGCAAAAGTAATTGAAAATAAAGCAAGGAGCATTGGGATATTATGCATAGTACAGTGTTTAAAAGTATAATATATGTCTAACTGGAATTCCAGAAGGAAAGAGGGAAAAAGAGTAGGAAAGAGAAAGAAATTGAAGATATAATTGCTAAGAATATTTCACACCAGTAGTAGACATCTACTCGTAGTTCCAAGAAGCTCAGAAAACCTGTAAGTACATAATTTACAACACATAAAATACAAAGAAAGCAACGTTTATTAGGCACGTGATGGTCAAACTCTGAAAAGAGAAAATCTTAAAAGCAGCTCCTTTAAAAGAACAGTAATACTTAGTGCTGACTTACCGAAAAACACGGAAGCCAGAAGAAAATGGAACGTCATATTTAGAGTCGTGAAAGTTTGACGTCTACGTCTATTGTAAGTATCTTCCAAAGGTGAAAGGAAAGAAATATCACTTTTAGATAAGGCAAATCTGAGATAACTGGCCATTTGCAAACCTGGAAAAATAAAACTCTAAATAGAAAACGTATAAATAATTATATATTGATGGTACAAACTGTTAGAATGTAATTGATAATCACTGTAAATTTTGAACGTAAAACATACCTAACTGCAAGTTACAGCATCAGTGTTAATGGCTGTTGAATGTGATTTAGGGTTCTTATTGGTTTATATGGCAAAATTAAGTGAAGAATATAAACTTCCTTTCTTCAAAACATAAATATAAAATTAAGACCACTCATAAAGTCGTATAAATTATGCATAATGAGAAGCAAGAAGTTTATTTACTGAAATGTGTTCTTTTATCTCACATAGCGTCTGTCTTTTTATCCATAAAACTCCACTACCAAACTATAAATAGTCTGGAGTTTTAAAGCTATGCCTAGCACAAAGTAAGCAGCACAATATTTTCTGAAGGTATTCTTTAGAGATGTAAATATGATAATTCCATCAGTGCAGTTCTAATTAATGCTGTATTATCAGTCCATCAAACTGAAAATAAATGAAAATGCACAAATATCAAAAGGCATACAGAGGTGTCTGAAGGCTTGACTTGGAAAACAAATTGAAAATCAACCAGGGTTCAGCCTAATGGCATTTCACATTCCGATCACCCATAAGCTATATGTGCTATAATTATTATCAGCATTTACCCTGGAAACAGTTAATCCATTACTTAATATGTATTTGGAATTGAGTCGAGGAAAGTATCAGATAGAAAGAAGCTCTTTGGTGATTTGCAGTCTTTGTAAGTAGCTCATGCTTGTAAACCCAGCTGTATGATTGCCTTCATTTAATCCGTCCTTTTTTTTTTTTCCATGTTTAAAAAGGCACCAGTTATCTTGGGGGAAAAAAGTAAGCCTCTTTTTCAAAGATGGAAAATTGTATCTTAGTGTAGAGGTACATAATGCACTGATGCTGATAACAAGAATGAAGAAAAATTAAAGACATTTAGGTGCCTGGCACTTACAAGAGGCATTCACTGACATTATATAAATGAACACAAAAGAAAGAACACCCACCAAAAGGCAAGGAAAGAATACAGCAGACGGGCCGAGTGTGGAAGAAACGTGAGAGAGGATGAGTAGTGCTGGACCAAAGACAGGAGTGCCATAAGCTGGCAAGAGCGATCAGAACAAAGTGAGCAAATACGGAAAGAGCAGTGTGGCTCTGGCACAGCACGTGGTCTCAGATGCTGCATTTGGTCCTTAGGTTATGTTCAGTTAGCTGTCTGTGAATTTCCAAAATGAAGAGAACATGCAAAGTTCCAACCAGGATGAATATGGGAGAGGTGAGAAACAGATTTTCAGGCTTCTAGCCCACATTTTCCCTTAAATTACACACAAATAACCCAAAAAAAAAAAAGAGTCTGAAATATATTATAGGGTACAAAAGTAACACGTGACACCATCATGCTTGCCAATGCCTCAGAACTGTGTTCTTCTACAAAATCTTCCTTCAGCAACACAATGAGACTCAGATAGGCATCGCTCTCCAAAATGTGGTCTTATGGAAGAATCAAGTCTTGTTTCTCACACTATGATATACTGAGAACCAAGATCTTTTTTGGAAGTTGTGTTAAGTGTACATTTTCCCTCAGAGGTCATTATGTTTCTTTACTTGCTTTTACACAAATGTACTCAAAAGAAATAAGACATTTCTAAGAGGCAAGAAATAAATACTAGAGCAGGGGATCCGATTTGGTGCTAGGCAGGGAGTAATGCCTTACAAAGAGGATCCTGGCATTTTGCTGCTAAAAACCAGAGGTACATACATAATAATATAATCAAGACAACTCAGTTTTATTTAGTGTTTGTTACATGACTATATGCCAGGAACTCCTCTAGTATTGTACATATTAACTCATTTAATTCTCAAACCGTACTTTGAGGAAGGTATCATTATTATTCCTCCTTTAGGGAAGTGAAACTTGATACATACAGTTACTAGGTAATTTATCCAGATTTACATTCCTAGTAAAGGGCAGAGCTAGAATTCAATCCCAGGCTCTCTGCAACTCCCAAGTGTGGCTGCCTTCCCTCACCTCTGAGGCTTGGACATGAAACGGCCCTTCTAGGTTCTCCTGTAGCACGTTCTAGGCTGGTCCCCATTACGTAAGTTAATTGCACCTTATTAGTTTTCCTGGTGTTAGTGTTTCCACTAGAATGTAACTCTTTCTAATTCTTGGCATGTATCTTGCTTATCACTGTATTCCAAGCAACAAAATAATGCTTGGTCTTTGTTTAGAGCTTAAATATTGTTTGTCAAATGAATGAAGGGGACATACTGATTGTCTACTTCGTGCTACGTGTACTGTTAGATGCTCCCTAATTGTCTCGATGAGAGGATGCTGAAGAAATTAATAAATGAGTGAGACTCAATTGAGTGGTCAGGTCAATTACAAATATGGTGTGACTGGAAATAAGGCTCAAGCCACAGATCCCTGCTGCTTTTGATGATGCTTCAAATTTCTGCCATTAGATTAGTTTCTTTATGTTAGAGAGCATTTCTAAGGATAACTCACTTGGGGTACTGGATCAACCTTTTAACATTCATTATTTCATCATTTGAGTTATTTCTCTCTCTCTCTCTCTCTCTCTCTCTCATCCCTCCTGGCCCAGCAGCCATTATTCACAGCCACCTTGCCTCTGGGGCCAGAGTTGGAGATACCCTTCCGCTTTAAGGCAAAATGTATCACCTGAGAGTGCAATCTTGCAGCCCTGTTTACTGCTTTTACAGATTACATAAAGATAAGCGATGAATTAAATGCTTCCTGATGGCTCACCCACCAGGAAGTGAGCAGATTTTTGAAATAAAATTTCAGACCATAAAGTGTTTTCAACACCGGTAAATCCAGGGTGATGCATGTCTGGAAACACTGAATCAACAAGGAAAGATGATGCCATGTAAAACACTGAAATGAAAAAGAGAATACCTGTACTAGAGCGGGGACAAACACCCTTATTGGCTACAAAAAGGTCCCAATTAAAACTCCTTGCAACGTGTTATAAATTCAGATTTGGGAGAAATTCCTCATTAAATCAGAGTTTCCATTTTTCTCCCCACAATCACTTTGTGATGGCTTCAACTGCAGTTCATGAGAACTGGGTGAACACTGCCTACAGATACTGATGATTATATATTAATTCAGGGCTATCATAAGTCCATGGGAGTAAAAAAGAGACTTATCCAAAAGTGCAAAGCATGGTGTGGGAGCAGAGGCAGTGTAGGGACAACGAATGTGAAATGCAAGTGGAAAATCACCCTGAAGTGCACAGACTTTGTGGCGGTGGGCTGCCCAGAAAGGTGAGGAAGAGCCACCTCACCACGCTGCTCCACAGACGGCGCTGGTCAGTAGGCTCGTGACAGTCATGTGATTTGTCAAACTGCATCTAATTGAGGGGATCGAGATATCAAACATCACTCTAACGGGAAGAGCTTTACTCCCAGTTCCTGTCTCAGAATTTTCTGAGGACTCCATCTATGATCTGCTTCGCTGTCTGGGGACCCTGAGAACTGCATTGACTGGTGACAACAGCCATGTCTCTATCCTTCCGGCCAAGGACTAACCAACGCCTCTGCTTCTTTGTCCATCCTGATCTAGAGCCTGTTTATTGATTCAGTCTCTCTAGTCATACATATCGACATGTCATGCTCTTTAATCTCTCTGTATCCTTTTGAAACTTCGCCCTCTCCTTGAAGTGCCTCTTCTCCTCTGGTCAGTTTGCTCAATATTTGCTCACTTATCAAGTGTTAGCTTTGAAGTCTATTTAGATCACTTCCCTAAAGTAGACATGTCTACTCCTTCTTTTAAGCCCCATCAAAATTGAATATCTTGTTCCTGTATTTAAGCATATATAATACCTCAGTGTGCTTTTGTGTTGACATGTCAAGGTCCCCTTCCTACTGTACATTATAAATACCTTGAGGAGTTTATCAAGTTAGCAAATAAGAGGAGATTAAAGAGATATTTGTTTTATTAACGTGTTAATTAATTTATTATACAAAAATAATAATTTCTGGCTTTACAAATTTCCCTGAGGTCAGCTTATAATCAGCTCATCTGGTGCACAAAAAGGACTCTTGATATTCCCTAATGTATGAAATAGTCTTTTACTAAGAAATAAGGGAGAAACCTTGGACATACTGCCTTTTCAGTGATCACTCCAGGACCAATTATTTCTCTGACCTGGGACAAAATATTTAATTTTGACAACATCAAAAACCTCATCAATGAAATGAGTACAACTAACATCTTATCTCTTAATGGAAATGATGAGAATTAAGGAATGTTTATTCCTTATTGCTTACTCTGTGAATTTCCTTTTCCAGTATGACAAGTTTTCTTTGTGTGTTTTTCTTATAAATGGGATTAACTCAGGCTAATACTTGGAGGGAAAAAAGTAAATTCCACAGATTCAGAATGTAAAAACATGATAAAAAAAAATGCACTGCTAAGAGAAAAGACAAGACCGTAGTTTATTAACATACCAAAATTTCAGGCCCTCTTTTATACTTGTGTTAACCCAAGATCCCTTGTGAGATTTGCCTCGTCATCAAAGAAGGAAGAGCAGTCTCAGGACAGGGGGGCAGGAAGATCAGATCTGAAGCTTCTCAAGGGGGAGGAAAGGGAAGCTTGTATTCTTGAGTTATTTCAAGGGTTCTGATAACATATATCTGAAACAGGACATAACACCCATCTAGAAAAATAATTTAGATCAATAAAAAGTTTGCAAGATTTGTGCAGGATGATACATCCTTAAGGTCTACAAAGAGATCACAGTATTTGACAGGGGTGGGAGGTGTGCATGGTGTTGGGGGGTTTGTTTTAAAACATCAGTTGCTCCTTGTGTTAGTTGAGATGTTTAACTTTTATGACATTTGGCATAAAAGTCCTCTTGATTGTGTGTGCACAGGTTGACATCATTACCATTGACTATAACAACCACCACCACCACAACAAAAATAACAGTGCCTTAGTCAAGACAAAATGCTTATTTCTCTCTTTTGCAAAAATAGTCTAGATTGAGGAGCCAGTGATCCACACAGAATGCTCAGGTTAGACTGAGCAAAGTCCCATCCTAGGGAGACTCCACAGATAAACTCTTAAAGACTATTTTTGTTCGTGGAAATTGATTTCCAGAAAGTCCTATTTATTCTCTTTTGTGAATTTTCTACGCATAGTAACTGTTAAGTTCTTTAATGTCAGTTTCAGAGTGAACTTATTTTCATGAGCTTTACAATAAAAAAACACCAAAATATGGTGGATTCTATTTGGAAGAAAATATTTTCCCATTTTAATTCTTATTTTATTTGATTTTTTTTTTTTGGACATACAGAGTGTTTTCATAATGTAGAAAAACGCTGCTATTTTTGTCATTTTAATAATGTTTAAAATTTTATTTTTAGCTTCTAATCCAAGGATTATGGTAAATTTACCTGCGCTGCTTCTGATTTTTTTTCTTTTTTTCCCCTCATAGATTAACTTTTCTTTTTAGGGTTTAGTTTTCCTAACCAATCATCCTCATGCAACTTAAGAATAATTATTTCTTTGCTTACTTAAAAAAATAGATAGAAAAATAGAGAGGAATGAATAAATCACAATTTCCTTGCAGCATAATAATGATGTGCATAAAGTAGATGTCGTGTCTTGCATGGTCACCACATGATTATGAGGATGAACTATCCACCAGCCTTTGAGGAGATGGACGTGTGGGAGGAAACCACGCTTACCCCGTCTGGACAGAGCTTCCCCAGCTTTCGTCATACCAGATAGACAATGACACCAAAAGGGTTTTTGATTAAATTTTCACCGAGTGTAGACAATCATTTCACGTTGAGAAATCGTGTGCATTGGTGTGGAGGAGGCTGTGACACCTGCGTCCCGGCCTAGTTAACCCTTTCCCCTGTTCACACAGGAGTGGCTCCTCGCTCCCTGGAACTTTCGAGATCCTCCTTGTGATGATCCCTTTGCTGCCCAGGAATCTCAGATACCCTGTCTCCTGTCTAGAACGACCTCTTCCACTTCCCACAGCCCTGGGCCCCTTTAATCCCGCTCTCCCCTCTTATCCTGGGGTTTTACATTCTTCCTTATAAGAATAACCCAAAATAACCCCAGTTCCTCGGGGGCTGAAGTTACTATTCTATGTTTTCTCTTACCTGGCGACTTTGCAGAGAGTATGAATGAGTCTGGATTCCAAACGTGTGGCTCCGTTGGTGGAAAGGGAAAAGGGGGGTTTTCTATGCCTTGGGACTGAGTGGAGGGACAGTGAGGGAGTTCTTCCCGTGTTAGTCTGCTGGGGCTGCTATTACAGCATACCAAGCACCGGGTGGCTTCAGCCACAGGAATGCGTTCCTCACAGTTCTGGAGGGTGGTAGTCCTAGATCAAGGTGTTGGCCGATCTGGTTCCTTCTAAAGCCCCTCTCCTTGCCTTGCAGACAACTGCTTTCTCAAGGTGTCACATGGCCTTTTGTCTGCAAGTGTGCAGTCCTGGTGTCTCTTACTCTTCTTATAAGGACATCAGTCCTATTTTATTAAAGCCTCACCCTCACAACTTCATTTCCTCTTTCAAGGCCTTATCTCCAATACAGTCACACTGGAGTTAGAACTTCAGCCAATGGATTTGGGGGGGACACAATTCAGTCCATAACACTTTCCTTTCGACACTTGGATTGCTCTAAAAATATTTCCAATTGCAAGCACCTTAAACCTCTAGAATGAAAACTTCAGAGAGCCCTTGACTCTTGTCATGTAAGACTCATATTCCTCCTATTAAAATGACTTTCTGAATATGTATATCTGCTCTTTTACACTTCATTTCAATTATTCAAAAAGATTTTTTAGTTTTCTCCTTCAGTGTGGTGCAGTACATATCCAGGGCATATTAATTGCAAAGGATTACCAAATTGTCCAGAGAATGCGTTGTATTTTCTCATCAGGCCATTTCTAAGTCAATGTAGTAACCTTTTCCTCCATCACTTAGTAGAGTACTCAGAAAGCCTGCAGACCTCTGAGAGTTTGGTGTGAGTATTTACATACGTAGAAAATCTTACCTCATTGAGTGTTGAAACAGTTGGTAACTGTTACTAAAATATATTCTGAAAAGTTTCAAGCATTTTAAATAGATAAGAGACAGATATTCAGACATGCTTTTCTTCTTGAAACTATAGGATGGATGCCTCAAGCTGGAAGCTCAGAATCCAAGCTTCACACACCAACCCCTTTGGTTTTTGTTTGTTTCTAATTGACGTAGGATGCTCTGGGGCTAAGATAAACTCTGCAGTTCACCACAGTGACTGCTGCTTTCTACTAACTCTATCACACCACCTTCCCAGCCTACAGAAACATGTGCAGTTTGCAGTCTCTGATTTAACAGACAGGCAGTCTGTGGTATGGGACTGTTCATAGAGCATCAGTTGCAAAAACATCAGGATGGATAATTGGGGATGAGCAACTAGAGATTAGAAAATTAATTTTTAGATGTCTAGCATTTTTTCTTTTGTGGATAAACATAAATTATTGATTGTACCTTTTAAGTACTTGTATCTAAAATCAAGGCCTGCTAAGAATTGGCCTATGTGACACATTTTATAAAATAATAAGTAATATGCATTGCCAATAGTTCAATTTTGAAAGATTTCATAGTAAAATTATGATCTTTTTTTAAAGAGCAGAAAAATTAGTAAAAGCATTGTCTGCATTCCTGCAACTCGTGCAGCAGAGTATAGGTGTGCACTGTCCTTACCACTTTCTGTAGCTTTATCACCCTCTCAGTTTCTCACCTCTTATTTTTATATCATTCTTCATTGCCACAGCTTTTGAGTTTGTTACTACTACTTTATGTTTCTACTTAAGACAAATGAAAAAGCTCAAACAAATTTAAGCAAAACAAATGGAGTTTATTGGCTCACACAGCTGAAGAGTTCAGGGATGAAGCTATCTTAAAGAGCTCCAGGATGCAGTAGTCTCCATCCGTTTTGTTATGACTCTTTTGTCCCCTTTTCTTCATTAGACTCTGCTTTCCTCTTCAGCTTCATTCTCAGTTTAAACAATATGTAACTTAAATTGTTTGCACAGCTAGAAATTTCAGAGGCAAGAGAGCATCTTGTAAATATCTTCAACAAATCTCAGAAATAACTTTCACTGGCTTAGGAGAAGTCACGGTTTGTCTTCTGAATAAACCTTGTAGCTAGCGTTTGGAGTTCTCCAGTTAGCCTTTGTGCCCAGCCCTAGCTTTCACATGTCACTGGATCAACGTGTACTGATTGAGGACTGTGCACGTAGAGGTTTGGGTAAAACAGAACAAGTAGTTACTGCCTAACATTTACATCTTTTCCTCAATAGAGACACGTTTAAAGCATCTTTTCCTACCATGTTACAACTGCACCACAGACTGAGGCAGATATGCATTAAATGCTCCTTAGTATAAGACTGCCTAATATCTCATACAATTACTGCATACAGCTCCTGGTCCAAGACATCTGGTTAACAAGCCTTCTTTTTGCCTGGGGTCAGAAGTGACTTCTTACGGCCTGGAATCCACCTCCATCCTACTTACTGTACCATGGCACTGAGTAAGTAGGATATCTTCAATCAAAACTTCATTTGGAGAAGACAGATGGAGAAATAATATTCAGTATTCATCTTTCCATACCAGGGACGATGTCTTTAGGGTACACATGGCAAGGACTCCCTGTCCTGCAGGGGAGAGAGTTCCCTGGTCAACCAGACTTCCTGTTCCTGATTCTGTCCTTACAGAACCTTTCACTTTCCCATTTTCTTATGACAGCATATTTGAGGAAGAGACTTGGAAAAATACCTTTCTGGTGATTGCTACAGCTTAGCATTCCCTTCCCATTGGTACAGATTTAGATCACAGTGCCTGGGGGTTGCTTTACAAGTTAAGCAAACATAGGACTTTGTTTCCCAAACTAGGGAATTTATCTGGCCATACAAGTAATTCCATTTAAACCTTCCTTGGCTTCCCGACATTTTGCATTCAATCCACTTCATGGGATAATTACCAAAGGTCAGAGTCTAGAGCTTGTAATCTGTACCCCAGCACAGGTGTCTGTCTTTCAGCAACAGCCCTTCAAAATGTTTTGCTCGTATCTTTGCCTTTAGCCTAATGGCTTCTTTTTGGGTGTCTACCCCAAAATTAGCCTATCCCTGCCTCAGAGTGAATCCCAGTAAGCTTCTCTTTTTGTTTATTTATTTTTTAAATGCAGATTTAATTTTTACAATTTGTATACAGTTTGTGTAAATCAGAAGATGAAGATGTCAACGGTCAAGACTTAGCTCCCTCTTAGAATTTATTTTATCCCTTGTTTCCAGCTTTCTTCCTTTAGTGGGGAGCTTGGGACGTGGATTATTCAGCACTAAAATGTACATGATTCTCTCATAATCAGGTATCTTGGAAGGATGAACAGTGGAAAAAATATCCTCTATATCCAGCTGTTTTTTTCTCCCTTCAGATCATCTCTCATTTGTAGAAATTTACTTGAGGTCATACACACTAATTAGCTAACTGATTTAACTAGCCTCATTCTTTATATCAAGTCTCTTAAAATTCCAACCTGAATGGACACCTGACCTGAGTCACAGTATCCTTTACTGTTACCATCCGAGAAAGGTTGCCCCCTTATAACCTGAGGTATGCCACCTGCAACCTCAGCTTCTGTAATTTCACATTTTAGGGTATTTCATTTTCAAAATTCTACTTCTTCAATTCTTCTGTTACCATATATCATTGCTTCTATTTGACCAATTGTTTCAATTTTAACAAATTTGAGACTGAGATTCATTGTGCATTCAATGTTTAATTGACAACATTTTCTTTTCTTTCCTAGTTGGCACATAAAATACTGTCATGTTGTTCCTTACAAATTATGACGTTTAAACATTGATTGTATTTTAGTAACCAAAATTATTTTGTTAATGACAAAAACCAGCTAATCACAGCTTGATAAGGGAATGCATTGCCCACATACTACGAAGCTCAAGGAAAGCATTTGTCTCCAAAGACTTGAAATAACCACTAGGAAACTTTCAAGTTTCAGTTCTCAGCTCTGCATTCTTCCAGGTTAGTTTCATTGCCAATCAAGATTTCTTGTGGTAAGGTCGGGTTACATATGGCCATCATTATAACCAAATCGATAAGAGATGAATCTCCTTGGACTGCCTTAGGTCATGGAACCCTCCACTGTGTACGATTAAATGAAATATACTAGTTGGCCAGGTCTGAATATGGTGCTGGGTGATATGATAAATCTCATTCAAATCCTTGGTTTGAAACCAGCAGGGGTCCACCAAAAGCAGATAGGAAGGGCAGAAAATTTTCTACCCTAAACTGCAATATTCTTTTTTTCTCCAAACTGAAAAGAAAATACATTACAGCATAAATTGTCAAGAAGAAGTTAACAAACTCTCTTTAGCTTACAAAAGTAGCACATAGATTACATTATGTCTTCTAATTATTGAAAAATAAAATGAAATTACCTGATTCAACTGATAAAGCATGTTTCATTAAGAAAAAAATGGCTACATAAATGCAAGTTAAATTAAGACAGCAGCAACTAAGCTAACAGTTCCAATTTTCTTTCATAAAAGTATTTCTTCATGGATTAAAGTCAATCACACTATTTAAGTATTAATACACAATTCGTTCTTCAACATCACTCACTCAAATCTGAGGAAATTCTGTTACAAGACTTTTAGTGTTAGTTTCACAGTATCAGCCATTTTATTTATTTATTTATCTATTTTTGATGTTATTGACTATGTACCGTAACCATCTCAGACTGACCAGTTTTATTAAAAATAAATGTATAGCACAGGGAACTATATTCAATATCCTGTAATAGCCTATAATGAAAAAGAATATAAAAAGGAATATATATATATATATATATAAAATGGAATCACTATGTTGTACACCAGAAATTAACACAGTGTTGTAAATCAACTATACTTTGATAAAAGAAATTAGCAATCACGTATGTCAGGAGGAGAGAGCTTAAAGATAAATATATGCTAAAGCATAAAACAGTTAATTCTGCAGGATGGGAAAATGTTTGACAAAGCACAGTATACCATTTAAGCATTTCCCATAATGTAAAAATACAAATTAGGAAATTGCTTTTGAAGTGTCTTATAACAGTCAAGTTAGTTCAGGAAGAGCATCTGCTGTTAGCTTTAGTGGTTTTTGATCTCAATAGTCTGTTCTTTTAATAAAGGACCATGTAGGTCAATGTCACAAATGAATTTAAAGCTTTGGGTTTCACAAATATATAAACTTACGCCGTGGTTTTCAGCCCTGCTGTGTATTTGACTCTCCTGGGCTTAAGCCCAACACAGGGAGATCTCACTCAATCAATCAGGTATATTTAAAACTCCTCTGGTAATTCTAATATGCAGACAGGATTAAGCACACTGGTTTTGGTGAACAGGCCTAGGAAATCCATGTTTGCTAGTGTTAGTGATTTCTTTAGACTAGGGAGAGTAGAACCTCTAGTCAATAACCGATGTGCTTATTAGGTATGTGTAACCTTACTTATATTTCTTCCATTAAAACACACAAGAAGGTTTTCTGTTGATACATTGCTAAATCATTGTATCATTATTTTTTAGAATCAGATTATTTTTGGTTGGAATTAGAACCTTTTTTTTTTTTTTTTGCCAAAGGAGAGGGTACCTGAATTCAGAGAGTATGTAGTTTTCAGCATATCAGTTCCTTCTTTAAAATAATATTTGCTGAGTACCAGGTAGGCATGGTGGTAGAAACTAACCTAAACAGGGATATCATTGTGAGCATCTCTAATAAAAACCCTACTATCCAGAATCATAATTAATAGTATATATAGCTTTATTCTCCAAAAAAACACAACTTTTCTTCATACTTTTCTTAGAGCATAAAACAAATGTTTGCTGTGTTTGAGTCTAAAATGTTATGCTTTGTTCTGAGGATCACTGAGCAAAAGTTCCGATACATTCAGTACTTTGAAAAGACTAAAAGAGAAGCAATGGGCAAGATTAATAAAATAAACAAAGAAAAACATTATCTATCATTAGTGGACTATTTAATGGTGGCCATTCTGACTGGTGTAAGGTGATACCTCATTGTAGTATTTTTTTCCTTTTTTTTTTTAAATGTATTTATTTATTTGAGGGAAGTAATAAGGTTATTGATTGATTGATTGATTAAATGGAGGGACTGGGGATTGAACTCAGGACCTCGTGCATGCTAAGCAGGTCCTCTACTACTGAGCTATACCCTCCCCTACACATTGTAGTTTAGATTTGCATTTCTCTGATAATTAGCGATATTCAGTATATTTTTTTTATGTGCCTATTAGTCATTTGTATGTCTTCATTGGAGAATTGCTTGTTTAGGTCTTCTGCCCATTTTTGGATTGGTTGGTTTGTCATTTTTTTTTGTTGTTGTTATTAAGTTGTATGAGCTATTTGTATATTCTGGAAATTAATCCCTTGTCAGTCACATCATTTGCAAATATTTTCTCCCACTCTGCAGTTTGTCTTTTGTTTTGCTTACAGTTTCCTTTGTTGTGCAAAAGCTTATACGTTTAATTAGGTCCCATTTGTTTACTTTTGCTTTTATTTCTATTGCCTGAGTAGACTGCCCTAGAAGAACATTGCTAAGATTTATGTCAGAAAATGTTTGCCTATGTTTTTTTCTTGAAGCAGGTTTATAGTGACTTGTCTTATGTCTAAATCTTTAAGCCATTTTGAGTTTATTTTTCTGTATGATGTGAAGGAGTGTTCTAACTTCATTGATTTATATGTGGCTATCCAACATCCTCAACACCACACACACACGAGAGTCCAGTAAGGTGGTAGATAAGATAAATATTCAAAATGGCCAACTTTTCTAAATACAAACTCTGTATAATCAGTCAGGGGGGAAATGAATTTTTCACAGTAGTAATAAAAATTATAAATATAAAATATAATACAGCTAGAAATTAAAGTCCTTGTAAATTAAGACCTCTCAGAAGAAAACTACAAAATCTTGCTGTCAGTGTTTTTAAAAATCTCAGCAAGTAGAGAAATGCCATATTTCTGAGTAAGAAGCCAATGCTATAAAGATAATAATTTTTCCAACTTAATTGGACATTAAAATTAAAACACAAAAGGGTTTCTTTTATAAATTTGAAAATTTTATATTAAGAATTACCTGAAAAAATGCAATGATTTTTTAAATAAAAATGAAAGTGTCCTATTATATATCAAAACTTACTGCAAAGTTAAAAAGAAAAGTAACATCAAGATCAGAACACCATTTTCCACACTGATCGGGTTAGCAAAATAGCTAAAATTGGATGATGCTCAGTGGTAGCAAGGGCAGAGTGGTATTTACATATATTCTAAGTGGGCATATAAACCAGCGAAAACTTTATTGGAGGACCAGTTACATCATATATCGAAACTTTAAATGCACATAGCCTTTGAGCCTGTAATTGTGCTGGGAACTTAACCATTAATATACTTGAAAAGCACATCAGGATGCCTGTGTAAAGGTGCTCATCACATCTTTTCTTTGTAATAAAAAAAGAAATGGAAATAATCTTAATATCCATCTGTAGGGACTTGTTAAAAAAAAGAAATACAAACATTATTTGGAATGAAAAAGGAGATGTGACTGTACAGATGCAAAATAAATTAGATAGTAACAGGAGAAAATTGTCAGCAATGGTTCTAGTAAATTTGACAACATAATAAATTGGAAGAATTCTTAGTAAAATATTAATCACCAGACATTAAAAATAAATTATAAATGTGAATATCTTGAAAACAGTGCAGGAATTAAAAGGAAATATCCCCCAAACAAACTTCCAAAACCAATCAAACAAAAGCAAAAATACACCACTCCCAGTTCATTTTAAAAGTAAATCAAGAAAAGGTATTCTTGAGAATGGAAAATGTACAGGACAATCTCACTTAGGAACATGAATGCAAAAATTTAAAATACTGGGACATGTAATCCACCAATGTACAAAAATTGCTATACACATTGATGGAGGTAGATCTACACCAAGAATGTTAGTATAACTTAAGATTTGATATTTTACATAGGTTATTCTTTATATTAACAGACTAAAAGTGAATACAACTATAATAATAAATGCCAAAAAGTTAGTAAGACCTAATATACATATATGCTAAAAAAGAAACCTCTTATGACCCTGCAAATATAGGTGAATATCCAAAAACTGAAGATTAACTCTAACAAAATGTGTATGGAAAAAATATAACTATTGCCATTTCTCTTCAATACTGTATTGGAGGTTCTAGTCAAAACAGTAAGGCAAATGATAGAAACAAAACCTATCAAGATTAAAATGAAGTAGAAACTTGCATGTGATATAATTGTCTACATTAAGCTCTCAAAAATAATTTACATAAATTACTAAAGTTATTTGAGTATTTTGAGTAAAATGCCAAAACCTAAGGACAACTGCACTTACATATATCCACAAAAACTTTAATGCAAGAAAAGAAGATGATCATTAAAGGATAAAGACAACACAAAGGACCCAGTCATAGATCTAATGCAAATGTGCTTGACACTTATGGAGAAAATGATAAAACTCTACAGTAAGACATTAAGAAAGACATTAATAAAAACGATATACCACACTTAAGAGTAAAATATCATTATCATATATATGTCAGTTCTTCCCAACATTCTCTATATGCTCCATGCCTTACTTACTGAAATCCTGTGTGTGTGCATGAGTGTGTGTGTGTGTGTGTGTGTGTACACATGTATGCAGCCATAAGTCATCAAGTGGCTCCTAAAGGAAAGATGATGGAATAATATGAGTCACAGTATTATGACTTATTATAAAGTTTAAGGCAGCAGGAGATTGTAGTAGAGATTGAAGTATCAAGCAATGGAAAATAGAGGCTTTAAAAACCTCAGGCATATATAGAAATTTGGTACCTAAGAGAGGTGGCATTAAACATTACTGGGAATTGGTGAACTATTGAATAAAGTTTTCTAGAAACACTGGTTATCTTTTTGAAAGAAAAATGGATCCTTACCTGACAGTCTTATACAAAAAAATCAATTTCAGGGAGTTGAAAAATTAAAAAAAATAAAAACTTGAATATCTCAGAAGAAAAAGGTGTAGAATAGTTTCATGTCCTCAGTGAAGAGTTTCCTAAATAAGACAAAGATTGTGGAAACCATAAAGGAAGTGGATAAAAATTTCAACTCTATTGAAATTAAGAATACCAATGAATTAAAAGACACTGTCAAGTGGGCTAATAGACAAGTTATAAACTGATATGATACTGGTGTCACATTTAACCAAGAAGTAATTGGTATTGAGACACATTACAGTTCCAACCAAAGAAGAAGAAATAGCAATGAATTCTTAAAATCATCTACCAAAAAATGGACAATGACTCCAATTTAAAATGGAAACAATAAGATATTCATAGAAGAGGAAGTACAGATGTCTTATAAAATTAAGAGAATACATACAACCATTTGTAATTATGGAAAAGCAAATTAAATCCACAATGAGACAGTCCACATCCACCTGACCAGCAAAATTTTTGAGACATCGAATGTTGTCAGAAGTTTAGAACTGGAATGATGGGAGCACATGTTAACTGTTGGTGGAACTAGAAATTGGTACATTTTTCAATTTTAGAAAATTATCTAATATTATCTGATAGGCTTGAAGATTTAAGAACTATGACCCAGCAATTCTTTTTCCAAATGTATCCTCTATATCAGTGGGTTTTGCAACTGAATGTACATTAGATTCACTCGGAGAGATTGTTTGAGGACTCCTGGGCTCACCAACCCTGGGATTTCTGATTCAGGATGTCTGGGATGGGGCTGAAGAATCTGCATACCTAACAAGTTCCCAGGCAATGCTGCTGATCAGAACACAGGTTGAGAACCATCACAATAAAAACTACTCTTGTATTTGTGCAACTAGAGCCATACACAAAACTGGACAAAAACATGTTCATTAGGAGAAGAATGGATAAATACAATACAATGGAATACAGTACTACAGTGACGATGTAAGACTACAGCTATGAAACCATGTGGATGAACCTCTGAGCTAAAAAAAAAACAAGTTTCAGATGAATATATACAGGAATCCATTTGTATAGATGTCAAATCATGCAAAACACAATGCACATAACACACACACACACACATATACAGACAGAGAGATGGAGAGAAAGGGGTTTTAAAAAAATTTTTTGGTATATGATAAATCACAGAGAAAAAAATGTGACAATGAGTGTGTATATGTCCATGAATGACTGAAAAATTGTGCTGAACACTGGAATTTGACACAACATTGTAAAATGATTATGAATCAATAAAAAATGTTAAAAAATTTTTTTTGGTAAAGATGTACATAAAACCAAGGAGAAGTTACATACATAATTAAAAACAATGATTACTTCTGCTGGGGAATGAAGTTTATAATCAGAGGAGAGCATGAGGGATTTAAAGTTGTGTCTTAAGATGGAAAGTAGGAAAGTGGTCATTCCTATTTTTTCTCTTTTTTTTCGGTAATTCTTTTTAACTCACCTACATATTACAAATTCTTGAATATATTGAGTATTCTATAATGAGAAAAACAAAGCTTAATTATTATTAACCTTAATTCAAGCTTCTAAACCTTACTTTCATTGACCTGCATAGATGCTTTTTTGAGTGGTATTTCTTGAAGCAATTTCTAGAAAAGAAGTTTCTTTCTTATATCATAAATATTTAAAGAGCCTGAGTTTCTCAGTCTTTAGGTCTGTATTTCTTTATGGAATGATCACAAGTTCTTACTGCCAGTTAGAAAGAACATTTCTCTGTGATCTGCCTCAAAACTACAACTGTCCAACCAAATACAGGTATCCCTCACTCTTTGAAAGTTTGCTTTTGTCACTTCAGTTTTGCCAAAGACTTCCATTAGCACCATTTTCACTAACCTGAAGAAATCTGAAGAGGATGGATGGACCTAGAGTGTATTAGGCTAAGCAAAACACATCGGACAGAGAAGGCCAAATACCATAAGATCTCTAAAATTTATGTGGAATCTCAAAAACAAAGCAAATGAACAAATAAGAAACAGAATACATAACAAATAACAAATAACACAACAGAAACAGAGTCATAGATACAGAGAACAAACAGGTCACTGCCAGAGGGGTGGTGGAGCCGGAGGGGTGAGTGAAATAATTGGGGGGAATAAAGTACAAACTTTCCAGTTACAAAATAAATGTCATGGGGATGAAATGTACAGTGAGAGGAAGAGAGTTAATAATAGTACAATATCTTTGGATGGTGATGAAGGTAATCAAAGGTACAAGCTTCTAGCTATAAGAGGGATAAGTACTAGGGGTGTAATGCACAACGTGATTGATGCAACTAACACTGCTGTAAGTTATATATGGAAGTTGTTAAGAGAGTAAACCCTAAAAGTTCTCATCACACGGAAAAATTTTTTTCTTGTTCTTTTATTTTTTATCGGTATGAGATGTTATCTGTTCAGCAGACTTATTGTGGTAATCATTCCATGATGTATGCTAGTTAAATCAAAATGTGGTACACTTTAAACTCCTGCACGGCTGTATGCCAATTACATCTCAATAAAATGGGAAAAGAAAAAAAAATTAAACTAAACCATAATAATATTCATAAAACCAATTACATGCCAGTATATTTTTCTCTACTACTATAAAAAGGCACTGAAATAAAATTGGCTTGTTAGTTTTTGCCCGATATATAATCTGATACCATATTTTATGCCCTTTTGTTATTGTAAGCTTTTTTCATAAAACATGTCAAATATTTTGATGAAACGGTTTGAATAGGGCAAAATTTGCTTTTTTTAAATCCTTTTATGTTTTCAAACTTGTATTCACGGAAAATTAATCTCTGAACTTTCCCATTTACTCTGCTAAATATTTAATGTTCTGAATTACAAGGATTTGGTTTTTATATATGGTCACTTGATGTGTCTTTCTCGTACAAGCACTGAGAAAACACTACAGTTTGAAGGTGTAAGGTCTTCCTTTAGACTTCGTTCAGTAGAGGCTGTTTCCTACAGTACCCAAGATCATTTTTTTTCTTTTTTTTTTAAATGAGCTTCTAGGCATTCTAAGTGAGAAAACTATTTGCAAAATGAACCGATGAACTACCGCAATTCAGAGGGTATCATAAATCTGTGACAATGACACTGGGAGGGGTACAAAGTTCCCGCATTAATCTCAGTGGACTAATTATGGCCACTTAAGTGTCAGTGTTAACTTTTTTTTTGCTGCAATGAAGGAGCTAACTACTGTGCTTTTCTAGGCCAGCTGAACACCCACCATAGCAGGAGGTGGCATTCATTTGAAGTAATGTGCTATGTGGAGAGCCTGTACGAACTAGTGTGCAGAAACTTGAATATTATTTTGATTAATTGGTTAATTGAAGTGCTGCTACTACTGTCCTTAAAATTGGAACAAAAGTAATGGTTATAGTGTTGTCAGCTAAACAGTGGCTGGACTCCAGCCGTGAAGTTTATAGGATTTTGTGTTTTTCTATAAAACATCATCCACCGGCAGGGAAGACAGTTTGCCTTAATAAGGTAATAAATATTTTTGAAAAAACATCCCTGAATCTTATAATACTACCTCATATTAAAACCCCAAAGAAGGCCCAAATAAAGTATCAAACAAATGATAAATCCTCACTTTCTTTCAAAGGATATATGCAAATCTCGTTTTCAATAGTGTCCATCACCGTCTTCTCTGTTGGCTGATGCTAGGCTGTGGAGCACACAGACTGAAGTGTCACCAATACTTAGGACAAAAATGCATTCTGAAACTAGCGAAAAACACTCTACTGCCCTTATTCTGTTGAAGATTTACTTCTCCGTGCAAATGCAGTAAGAACCGTTATCTGTTGTGTTATATGTTGTAGTTAAAACGTGTTTTGTTTATAAAGCACACGTACTGTTTAGGTTATATATGCATGAGCATCTATGTTATATATTATTACTACACATATGTTATGTATTGTAATTAAAAGATAACATAGAGACTACTGACAAAATTAATTTGATGACACGATGTAACATTTTTAGATTTAAAAAAAGAAGAAAGAAAGCTTCATCTCACAAAACAAATTTCATTTTGATTTCAAGTTTACATGCTTCACTTACCAACACCCTGAAATCAAACTACATATTTACATTAATATATAACAAAGAAGGATACTGTATAAATCATATTTGGAGATGTACATCCTGGATGCAATCTTATTTTTATAATTTTGTGCAAAATAAAATTATTTGTTTCAAAAGCATACGCAATAAAGTGTTTATGCTTTAATATTCTGTTAAACAAAATACCTTATTCCCAATGATTATTTTTAAAAACAATTTTAATTAAATAAAGGAGGGATCTGGGACCACAAAACAATCTTTGCTTTGTTACTCTAAATTACTGCTTGAGTTTTCTAATTTAAAAATAGATGAGAAAAATCTGAATTCAATAGATTGCCTTTTGAATCATTCATCATTCATGAGTATAATGGAACAAATGTCTGTAATTATAATCAGTTAGGCCATTAAAATACTAAATTCTGATATCAAAAGAACAACACTTTAAGGAGAGTTTTTAATTTATACAAAAAATGAAAGTGTCTTTTTGACTACTTATTCCAGACATGATGAGGCCAATGGGTTAGTCTCTTCCTTCAAATTTCAATACAGAGAGTAGAAAGGAGGTTGATGATTTTTAGAGCTACACTCAGAAACTAACACAACTACTGTCAAATCTATCAATCAATCATAATTTCCTGAATGAAATCTAATAAATATACTCAAAATAATGTAGTCAACCTAAAATTTATATGGAGGAATATGCATATACAATATTGTTTAGAGATATAGACATATAGAATAATATTCTAAAGTTAAGCAATAGAATGATAAACACAAAATCCAGGATAGGGGAGAAACAGAGTTATCAGAAAGGAGTGAGTATGGAGTCTCACTGGCTTTAGCAATGACATTTCTTAAGTGGGGTGGTGAGTTCACTGATAGTACCATCTTGTTATATTTTAGAACACATACATTTTGTCTTGAATATTTTACATTTAAACAGATAATTACAAAATAATGTGTGAGCTTAACAACAGGATGGATACAGCCTCTATTTTTGTCAATTATTCTACTTTAAGGAAGTCTTAAAATTTCAAAGGCTAAAAATAATTATTTTTAGCACGTGTCTGCTTCTTTGAGACTTTTTCTCAAGGGAGTTAGTAGAATCACAGAATAACAAGTCAAAACAAGCAAACACAATTCAACTTTTTGCTTATTCATATCGGTTTACATTCCTATGGCTAAAGAAAGTCTCTATTTTGAGCTGAAATTTACTATGACTGTTGTATACTTTGTCTGTTTTAGGTTTTAGCACTGCAAAGTCACTTGACATAGGACATATATGTACAATTCTATTATAGGAAAAGAGTGAAGAATTGGGAACAATAATCAATCTACAGTACTATGAACAAAAAAAAATCAGCAAGGTAGAAGAAAAAGTAAATTAATAAATAAACTCAGCAATGTTTCAGGATACAAAATCAACATCCCCAAATCAGTTGTGTCTCTACACACTAACAAAGAACAAACTAAAAAGGAAATTAAGGAAAGTCCCAGAAGTTATCGGGAAAAAAAACAAAAAGGATGACAGTATCAAGAGAAGAATTCTGAAACCATTTTTCAGATGGTTCCAATAAAAAGAATAACAGGGACAGTTGTTAAAATAATAAGCATAGACTCTATAACCATTTCCTTCCTTAGATTCAGAGTTTTCAACCTTATTTCTCCAAATAAGCTGTTTGCCCTTTTCTTTCTGTCTTTTCCTTCTGGGACTCCCATCCTGTGTATTTTAGTCCCCTGGAATTTCTGCCGTAAGTCCTTCGGCTTTCTTTGCTTTCTTTCCTTTTTTTTTTTTTTTTCCTTTTTATTACTCTTAACTTGAAAATTTCAAATTACCTATCTTCAAGTTTGTGGATTCTTCTATTTTATGAAGTCTGAGACTGAACCCCTCTAGTGAATTATTAAACTCAGTTATTGTATTCTTCAGCTCCAGAATTTGTTTTTGTATGTTTTACAGTTTCTGTTTCTTTATTGATACCCACATTTTGTTTATACACTGTTTTCCAGACTGTGTTTAGTTGTCTGCGTTTTCTTTAGCTCATTTAGCTTTTTTAAGATAATTAATTTGAAATTTTTGTTAGGTAATTCATGGGTGTCCTTTTCGTTAGGGTCAGTTTCTGGAGATTTATTTTGTCCCTTTGATTGGGCCATGTTTTCCTGTTTCTTCATATGCCTTGTTGTTTGCTGACGAGATTTGGGCATTTGAGAAACAGCCACTACTCTTAACTTTAGATACTAGCTTTATACAGGGAAGGAACTGCACAAATCAGCCTGGCTAGAGATTCCTGTGGCCTTTCCGGATTTTCTGGGATGTGTCTTTGCTGGGTTTGTGCATGTAAATTTCCAGTCAGACAGTCAGTTGTTTTTGTTTGTTTGTTTTTAATCAGGAGTTTATAATCCCTTGCTCCTCTTGGAATTTATCTGTGGTACTGCATGTTCCCTGGTGCCAAAACAAGCTGCTTAACTTTTTTGTTCCTGATGGTCTTCAGGAATCCAAAGTTTGCAATTCTCTGTCAGCACTCTCAGTCAGGTGAGACAGAAACCCGTCTCTTGGGCAATCGCCAACTAAAAGCCGGAATATTGGATGTATGCTCCACTCTTTCCTCCCAAATTAGAAGTTATGAGTAGAGTGTTTTCTTTTGGCTTCACTGAGCTGGGAAAGCTTAGGAGTAAAAGGCTGTCACACATTAAATGCAATGGTTTTTCCTACTCCTTTGATGCAGCTGTTCTTGGCTTTGCACTTGCCTGGGGTATTGTGACTTCCTAACTGGCTTCTGAAGGTCTCATAAAGGCTTTTTGGACCATACGGTGTTATTAAGTCAATGTCTCTGTGGGGGAATGAAGTTTGGGGCTTCCTATTCTATAATCCTGCTGACATCACTCCAGAATATTCATTGTTTTAAATAATATGCATATTACCAATAGAAAACTCAGTGTGCATCATCATAAAAGAAAGTTTTTTATAGATTTCAAAAAATCAATCAATGGACTGAGTTCTCAGATATTAATACAAATATATGCATATATACTAAATAAATATATATACACAATATATAATATAATTATATTGGTAATATTATAAAATAATACAATTAAAGGAAATAAAACAGAATGATAGAGTAAAAACTTAGCTTACACTAGCTCAGTTTTCAGGGGATTAAAAAAACATACTCCCAAATAACCTCTGGTTTGCACAGAAAAGTTTTAGGGAAATTTCAAAATACTCAGAGCTGTATGAAAATGAACTTGCTTCTTGTCAAAATTTGTGGGACCATCTAAGGTAGTCATTAGGAAACTGTAAAAAAAATCAAGAATGTATAAATGTATGACTGGTATGTGTCAACTCAAGTTGTTATTAAATAATCACCTGATTAAAACCAAATATAAACCTAGAAAAGAACAAACAAAGGGCAGAACTTGATGAAATATAAAATAATTTTAAAATATGGGATCATACAATAATAAATCAATCAATATAATAGGGTACACTAGAAATTAAAACATTGTAACCCAACTACACTTCAATAAAAAATAATAGAAAGGGAGACTCAAAATTATTATAAAAATACATACAATTAGCTATATTACAACACAAGCATGTTTGAAACTCTTGCCACTGTCACCAGAGCACTTGGTGGGAATAACGTGGTGAAGCTGGGGTAGGTTTCAGGCATTCTTACTCCACAGCCTGCATTTGGAATACATTTGGAATAATGTATATTTTGATTTTACTTTTGCCACTTACTAGCTTGTTAGCTACACAAGTTACTTAATTTCTCTGTGTCTTCATTTCTTCATCTATAAAATGCTGTCTGTGTGTGTGTTTATGTGTGTATGTAGTGTGTGTGTGTGTTTGTAAGAGAGAGAGACAGAGAGACAGAGACAGAGATAGAGAGAAAGAATGAGGTTTGATTTAACACTCCAAAGCATTTATAACTAACCATCATACACAAGTATACAATAAATGTTGGGTCTTAGTTAGTTACTTTTGAAAGAAATGTCATTCCTATAGTCAGATGAATGTGTTTGGACCTCAGATTAGCTACCTATAAATTGTTCAATTTAGGCAAGTCTGGGAGAATTCTTTTCAAAATCCATAAAATGGCAACATTACTTCCTACATCATAAAGTTGAGAAAGTGGGTGAAGAAATCCTTAATAAGAAATTTCAATTTCACAATCAAATTGAATGATTTTAATCCTCCTTAAAGAAACATTCCTGGCACTCATTGTATGTAAATACAATAAAATAGTTTTTCTAATGACTCTTTGCTTTTTAGAAGGTGTGTGAATATTAACATTATAAAAACTAATGCTCGATAAGAGAAATAACTTAAACAGGTAGGGAAACTATGTAGCATGATTAGTTTCTTTATAATTTAAGATACCATTTCCTTCTACTCAGAAAAAATACACAAAATAAAAATATAGTATTATAACTAAAGCTGAATTACTAAAAAGAATAAAACAAGACTAATGCACAGTGTGGTTTGTGATGTGATTTTCTAAAACCTTAACTATAATACTATCAAATGTATTGATTTGTGGTCCACGATCCAGTTATGTTGGCAATAATCTATATCTTTGGAAATTGAGTTTTGCCTGTAAATAAAAGAAGAGTTAGGGAATAAAAATTTGATGATGTTGTACAGATTAGATTGAACTTTTCTTAAAAACTATAAAAAGATTAGAAAAACAATTTGTTTACATGGCACAACTTCAGAGTACAAGACATACAACGTTGGCTCTGGAGATTAGAGGTATCACTGATTCAATATTAAAAATGTCACTAAAGAAAGCCTAACCAAGAGATTTCAGGTTTTTAAGAACTGAAACAATGAAAGACAAATGCTTAAGTTTGTTGTATAGGAACATATTTTAGTTTCACCTGGGAACTGAATATATAAGTTGCAAAGAGTTGAATTTTTTAGGGAGGTAGAACTTTACACCAGTAAGTCTCAGCTTCTCTGTGGGGAGCCCCACTTACCTGGATCGAGCTGTCTCAACACATTCAACTGCACATGCCTTTAATCACCTGAAATGCTCTGGGTATATTAAGTGGAAACCAAAGTAAAGACTATTTTTCTTTTATTACACTGTCTATTTTAATGATTCAAAGGTGTGACTGGAGTTTCCACTTGTATTGCTAGATAAGAGAAAGTCAGTAAACAATTTACCTTATGCCAGTTAAGTATTTAATTTTCCAACTTCTGTACATTTAGTAAAAATCATTACATTAACCACATTGACTCAGCTTGAATGATGAAATCTCTGGTAGAATGCACACTGCTTGTTTATATCTAGGTGAGAGTTTAACACCTTGTAACCTGAAATTTATTTTAACCCAGAAAGTAATAGGAAAAATGTCTTGATCAATTCATCTTACTCCTGATGACTGATGGCTATGTTCTTCCTGAATCATAGAAGCCAGTCAACTGATTGTTCAAAAGTCCAAAAACAATTTTTTTAGAGATGCTTTAGTGCATAGTACTATTAGAAATCTATTAATTATGGTAATTTTTATAATCTCCTAAATTTTATTTCAAAAGACTTTAAAAAATATCCGTATTTCTGAAAAAACACGGAAGCACAAATTCGCCAGTAAACAAGTTAGGGTTTCTAGGTCAGTGATTTTTCTACCTCATTCTGATTTTGTTTTGGTCAAGCAATTTAGGTCTCCTTTAAAAGTCATCCTTCTCATTCTTCAAAAAAAATAATAATAATAATCAACAACCACCAACCGAACTAAAATCTCTGCTAATCTTATTTGATCAAAGTATTTATCCCTCATTTACACAGTTTCTGGTAGTTGTTGCATTTGTGAATACGCCATTTTTAAATCCCTACTCATAAATAAAGCAGCAGATTTTCAGTTCATACATTTTAAACACTCTTCTTTTTTTAACATCATCCCATGGTCACGGCCATGTTTTCTGCTTAGGCAATTGGTTTTCCTTAAGAAAAACTATGACCTGGGGAAGTCATCTGTGAAGTCATCATTAGTTATTAATCCTTTTGTAGGAATTAACTTCTCAGATTACCCAGCCAGGCAGCACTAAATCCTGAGCCAGGTGGAATTGACCTCATAGCCCATAAATGGTGAACACCAGCTCTGTGGCTTTGGCTGGTCATGTGACCAAGGAATCTTAATCTCAGTATCTATAATAAGGGAGAAAATTGTTCCTATATTCCAAGATAATTTTAAGAATTGATAAAATATGTAAACCAATACATTTGATGCTCAATAAATAGTACCTCCAGTTATATATTCACTTAGACTTTTCTCTGTTTGCTAGAATTCAAGACAGACCCTGGACTCATAAGGATTTCGACAAAAGTAATAAGATGGGTCTGGGTGGAAGAAAGGAGGTGACTCCTAAAAGTCCTCTTTCCAAGGAAGAGAAGACTGACTGAGACAGATAGGACACATAAAAAACAAAAACAAAGACAGAAACTGTGTAGATTTAAGTTTTATCATAGTCAGTCTTGGCACAAAGATGACTTTGTCAATTGTGCTAAACGTCTATAGCATATGCCTATCTGGGTTCCTGCTGAAATTCACAAAATCAAACGTTTGGCTAATCTCAGCTCTCGATCCCAAAGTCTGCCTGACCACAAAGCAAAAAACAAACAAGCAAACTGCCAGAAACAATCTCAAGTTGATGGAAATGCGTGAAAATGTTTTTAGCAAGTGACCTTGTTGCTGCATGAATTATACTGCAGAACACTGAGTTTCAAGAAGATTTACACAAAGTGTCTCTTCTTTGGAATGTTTCTTCCAGTAGGCTCATGTTTTCACATTGCAGAACATTAACATTCAATTTCATTAGTATATTACAAACCTGCTCATATAAACTTATATAAAACTGCATAGTTTAGCAAAGTAATAAAGTGTGACTGCTCATTCAAATAAGAACACTTCATAGGCAGCCTATTTAAGACCTTTAATTATTTGGGAATCTATAACCAAACTTTTTTTTCCACTAAGTAGAGCCATTAAGGGAAATTATATACCTCATCTCACCCTAAAAGTGCAGAAAATAGATTACTAGACTGTTCATAATATAGCTCAATAATTTTGTTTAAAATATGATTTTCTACTATAATTTAATGCGGTCAATTTACTGATAATTTTTAGATGTATCATAGTTAATGTGCACATAGCTGCAATGGAATTCTTTATTTTCTTAAGAAATGTGATTTTAAAAAACAAGTTACCTCTCTCTCCATTTATATATATATGTGTGTGTGTGTGTGTATATATACACACACACACACACATATGTATATACATTCGACATACATGTAAAATTAATAACCCAAGAATTTTTGATCATCTAGATGTTATTTGGAACAAAGTATTATGCTCCAGATGATGGAATCATCTTCCTTTTTTGTTCTGTCAACATTTATTAGGCATTAACTGCATACTAAGCAATGTATTAAGCAATACATTATCATTTAACCCTCAAATGCCTATGATCTATGACACAGATGTCATTATAACTTTTACTTTAGAGGTGTAGAAAGTGAAGCTGAGTGGGATCAGAGGACACATCTATGATCTTATAGCTAGTCATCATTGGTCCCCTTGTAGCCTTCTTCTAGAGCCCACAGTCCTAAATATTACCTTGTGTCCCCTTACTGGCACTACTTCCACGGTAACCATCAGACACACCTAGTGGGTAGGGGGATGATGTGTGGTCCACCCGATATCCACAGTGGCATTGAGAACACATTTTCTCATGGAAATGACTACTGTTACAGACAAGTAAGGTGCTGGGTGGACCGCACAAACCTGGAGGTCTATATAGCAGCAGAATTTTGAGCAGCCATAGGTCAATAACAAGAGATTTTCTTGATTTTTTGGCGGGTACAGAAATTTAATGATATATACTGACAGGACAGCCATATGCACTCATAAAATACCTACTGTGATAAGACGTATGGGACAGGAAAAATAAACACGGATTAACTGCTGCCAAGAAATAGTCCAAATGTGACTTTCATCTTTTACATTTCTATAACAATGGAAAACAATACTTTAAATAAATTAAACCAGTTACTTTTATTAAGAAAAACAAAAACAGATGATCATCAAAAAACCAATGTACTTTTAAGTGATGATTATTGTGTAAAATATAAATGTGAATTTATACTCAGATTTTGAATCTCATACAGTCAGGAAGGAAGAATTACACATTATGCCATATCTGGATTTCATGGTTATGACAGTTTTTTTCATAATCAACTGTATTTTTCTTACCTATATTTTTAAAAAAATTATAGAATATGGAACACTAACTTCTTATTAACACCTATTAAAATTTCTAGAAACTCTTGACTATCTGGCCATAAAGACTGGAAAATAACCAATTAAGAGAGATCAACACAAAGGAAATATAACTTACTAACTTAAGAGCTACATGCTGTTTTGAGCTATCTAAGACTTAGCCTACACTTACAGACCATTTTTAACTCTAAAGAAATACACTCTACATTCAATTCAACCTCATTATCTGCAAAATGAGTTACTTTGCAACATGTATTTTTTTCAGGTTTTTAGTATTACAGGAAGTCAAATACAACATTTAGCATAGTTTCAAGTAATTAATTTCTCTAGAAATACTTATTTTTATTATTTATTTATAAAAGCCTACTTGTAAGTTGGAGACACCTTATTATCTGTGCATTGGTCATAAACCATAGTGAGTTTCAGCATAAAATACATGCATGCATGTATGTAAAATTAGCGTGCTAATTAAATATAATTCTTTCCCCAGTAAAAAAGAAATAGAAGCATTTCCTTTCGAAGCCCCTTTATATTTTACGTTACTTATTTATAACAACTATGTAAGATATTGAAGGGGTAGATGTAATGAGTTGTGCAGAAGTATTGTGAGTTAATGTTTATAGATCAAGTGTTGATATTACTTGAATATACGAGAATATAATTTACATTGATCTGTATATCTGTAATCTACAGTAGGATTTTAGAGCAATTTCTGTTTTGTGAACACGCACAAGAAGATCTCAAATGATTTCAGAATAACACCACTGATACAGATATAAACACTATTGCAACCATATTTCTGTGTTCAGAAGTCCAGGAAAGATATACTTCAAGTATTTCATGCTGCCTCAGATTTTTATTATCTATGAGATTTTTCCCATCAGCACCCAAACTTCCTAATTTTGACCATTTTAAATAAACAGGATCCCGTCAGAACCCCCCTAGTGACCTCCTAACCCCCCCAACTATCTCCTATTTCTGTTTTCCAACTAAGCTAAACTCCATGATAATCGCATTTGTTATATTTCAATCACATCGAAAGTAACATGCAGTTGGTGTAAGTACCGCTAGGAAAGGAAAAATGCTAATTAAGCTATGATCAAAGCTTTCATGTTACTTTGAATTTTTATTTTATGTATATTGAAAGAGCTCTTTAGTTTTATTTTTGTGTAGCAGTGATGAAAGTTTAAACAACTGTGACAAAGTTCATGAATAAGCAGGCAGACAACTGCATCAGAATTGCTGCTTACGTAGTAACTAGCATAAAATGCTGTTCATTTTAATACACAGCCCGATTTCAGAGATTTAAAATATGAAATAGTATGTCTTCAAACTGATGAAATATAGTGGGTGTCTATACACTCCTTTCTAGATGCTGCCTTTCTAGTCTCTCCTGAACCTTTTCTAGCTAGGCTGTCATCTGTGCAACTCCATTTGAAAACCCTTTTATCAATTTCACCAGTGATCACGTGGTAAAAAAACTGAGTGATTTTTGGTTCTCATGTCACTTTTTCCATCAGCAGTATTTGACACATGAGATTACTCCCTTCTTGAAATGCCTTCTCTTGGCTTCTAGAATGCAGATTCCCTCAGTTTCTCCAATGTCTCTTTTTGTCTTTAGTTTTTTTTGGTAGTCCCTTTCCCCTCATCTCTAAATGTTGCAGTGTCAAATCTCAGTTCCTGGACCTCTTCTCTTACCTGCACTCACATTTTTGGTGGTCTGAAAGTGTTCTGGCTTTAAAAAAACCCCACTAAATCTAACCAGCAATTTCCACATTTTTATTTTTCATTCAAGTCTCTTCTCCAGATTCCAGGATATCCAATAACGTGCTTGACACATCTATTTACATGTCTCAATAAAACCTCAAAGTTAAAATAATAGCCATTCCTCTAAACCCAGACTCTCCATATTTATTCCCATGTCAGGAAAGCTCTATTTCTTCCTTCCAGTACCAAAGACCAACAAAGCCTTCATTTCCCACTTGGCTTCTTTCTTTCCTCACTCTCTGTCTAATGTGTAAGAAATTCTTATTCAATCTACTTAAAAATGTAATCAATGTCTGATGACTTCTCGACACCTTTACCACTACCACATTAGCTCAAGCTGCAATCATTGTCACCTTGGTTTGTCACACTAGCCACTAGCTGGTGTCTTTGTTCCCTCTCTTGTTTCTTTACAATCTTCTAATAGTAATCAGAAGCCAGAGTGATTTTTTGGACAGGAAGTCATACAATGCTGTTCCTCTTCTGAAAGCCCTCAAATGGCTTTCTATCCCATTCTGAGCAAAACACTGAAGTGGTCTCCAAGGCCCTTACCATTGCACCACCACCACCACGCACCCCTGCCCACTTTACCCCATTATGCTTATTTTTATATGCTTGCGTAGACCTCCTTGATTCTCATCAGGCACACCTCTGGCTTCTGCTCCTTTGAAACTGAGGGTCTTTTTTGCCTGCAACTTTCCTGCCCCAGGTATCCATATGGCTGCACTTTTTCACCTTCTTTAAGTCTTTATTCAAGGCTCACTTTCTCAGTGAAGAGCTTGCTGAACACACTATTTTAAGATGCAAACTGCCACCAAGATGGACTTTTTGAATGTCACTAACCTGCATTATTTTTCTCCATCAAATAAGGTTTGCTATTTATTACATGTGCATTTTTTCCCATTGGATTTGGCAGATCCTTTGATCAAATTAATTTACTTGGGTCTCTATTACAGTATTCTAGCCACAAGAATAATGATTGACATTTGGTAGAAGCTCAATAAATATTCTTAATAAATGAATGAAATATATTAGTACAAGCTTAGAAATCTTAGAAAAAGGTAATCTTATCATTTAAAAATCATATAGTTCAGTGATCCCAGTAAAGAGAATATATAGTAAGTAGAAATTGTTTTATTACTCTGGAAGCATATATTTAACCAGAACTTTATTTCCAGACTAATTAGAATTGGCATTTGGAATCACAGCCACAACTTTTGAGGTTCAACAGTCAAAAGTGATGTTGTCCCATCTTCTTTGAGTGTACCAAGATGATAGGAATTATTAGCAAGCTGGTATGTTATGATAAGAGTATTTTCCCTAGTTAGCTATTGTTACCTTATTACCTGACACTATGAAGCGCTAAATCATCCCAACAAATCAACACCTAGTCTCCTTGCTTCTGATAATCTATAATTCTGATTATATGGAAAATGTATTTATTTACTATTTATTGAAGCACAGTTTTAATACACTCATTCTAGGTACGAAATGAAGTTAATTTTTAAGGAACAACCCATTTAAAGTACACATTCAGAAGATAAAAATAGTTGGGATATCTCTGTTTCATAGGTTAAAACCAAAGTGGTGTGAGAAAAAGGGAAAATAAGTCTCATTTTATTTACCAGCATCAAGACAGAGTACACTTCGGTAGAAAATATTAACATTGTTCATATTAATGAAATGTATCTTATACGCATCGTGATTTAGTAAGTCAGAGTACAATTTCCTTAAGTCAATTCTAGAAATGGACATTCTCTAGGAATTGAGCTCTGGAGTTAAATTGCTCCACCTTTAGCTTTCTGAGTGAAACTGTCTCCACTTTTGCTCTCACTCTGAACTTTTGGCATTTCTATAATTATATGTTAGATACATTTTAACCTATTTTGTCAAAGGTAAATCAATGGAAAGACAAATGTCTTAAAAACATATTTAATTTCATGTTACACACAATTTTAATCACAGGAGTAACATATCATTTTTCTAGTTTTAAATATAAAATGTTTGATTTTGGAACTCCTTTGGTGAATAGAACTCAACTATGAGCACTGTTTTTTCTTAAAGAACATAGAAATGCATTCAGAGATACCAGAAAATAATTATTGATTGTAATTATTTTCCCTAAATGACTCATCATTACATCTTAATCTCTTAATAGGAATAAAAATAAAACTAGAGAAATAGCTAAGTGTCAAACATCAACTATGCATTGAATGCTGTATGGACATTTTGTCCAACAAGTAGTAGCTAAGTAGCCTTCAAGGAGCTATATATTATATTATATTATATTATATTATATTATATTATATTGTATTATATTATATTATTATAATATTACATATACAACAAGTAACCTTTAAGGATCTACTATTGTCCTCTTCTTATTGGTGGTGAAACTGAATTTCAGACCAAACAGTAGGTTGCATTGTGTCTAATACTTTAGTCCTTCTTGCATCTCGTGGCAGTTTTCTGTAAACAAAGGGGTGGAGTGCATTTCTTTATTCTTTGACTGTGAATGGCTTGCTCTGAAAAATAGAATGTGCAAATTATGAGTCTAGTCTTACAAATTCTGGAGAGGTCCCACTTACTTTTTTGCACCATTGCCATTGCAGCATAAAGTACACACCCTAACTTGCCTGCTAGTCCAAAAATAATAAGAAAAAATTGGAGCAGAACTGCCCTAACTGATACACAGACCTGCAGTGAGAAGGGGTTACTCAGCTATTACAGGCTGAAAGGGATTTCCAGCTAGACCCAGTCTAAATCAGGTGAACTCTAGCTAAATACCAGCTGGCCTGAAGATGCATATGTAACAATAAATGATTATACTTTTAAGACACTAAGTTTCGTGCAAGTCTGTTAGGCAAGAAGAGCAAACCAATCCAAGGAGGTTAACAGTTTGCTCAAAATTTCACAGCTAGGATGTGGTGGAATTAGGTTCCAAAGCTTGAATGATCTTACTATAGAGTTTCAACTTTAAGCATAACAATTCATCTCTTATTCTCAAACTTTTAAACCATCAAGAGTTGATAATGACAAATATGAATCCACTTCAGGACCATAATCCAAACTCAATGGTTAGCAGTGATTACTCATTCATGTCTACCTGATACAGATCCAGCTTTATTCTGTTTTCCTAGAATAATTATTAATAGTGCCTCCTTTTACTCTGAAAAGTTCCAGTTATTATATGGTTGCCTTAGTGAACATTAATAAATCTCGTGACAAATCGCTGTTTTTTTTTTTTTTTTGGCTTCATCTTGACAAAGAACCAAAAATTAAGCAGCTAGCTGGAACACAAAAATATGATTTAATGTCAGTGATGAACAAAAGGGAGATTAGGGAAATGTGCCCTCCCAGGATGTCTTTCCAATAAATGTGATGGAAAATCGAATTGAGGGGAGATGATAACTTTTCCACCTGTTAATTTTAAGGTAACCAAGGAGGTTGGGTCATTCACATAAAAATGTTTTAATTTTGAATATATATTTAATTTTCCAAATATTAATTTCCAGTTGGTTTTAGTAGGAAGAGAACTCATTTGAGAATCTGGATATTGAAGTGGGATTGAATCTCAGCCTTGGATTAATAAAATATATCATTTTGGACACTTTCCCCAGTCTGTGTAAGCCTCCATTAGTCTTCCATAAAACCAGGAAGTCATTATTGTAAGAATGACTTTTTCTTTCTTTTACATTATTTATACAATCAATTTCTTGGAGTGAAAGTACAGAAGGGATGACAACATAATATCAATTAAGTCTGATCAAAGATATGCAAACATTAATTAGTTTTGGCTATAAATGTACTTCTTAAAATATTTGGCTTCTTCACAAACCATTACATTTTTACTACTTGCTAAAAATAATATAACAATTCTGGTAGACTTGAAAGACAATTAAAAGAACTATAATTCTTAAAATGATCATTTTTACTTTTAACCATGACAGCATATGTGGTAGAGAATAGTAACTCAAATATTTTAAAAAGATACAACAAACACCATGTTACTGTCCAAGCTGGAGAGCATCTAAATTCAAAGTTTGTGTGAAGACTGTCCAGCTGCTAAGAAAAAAAAAAAGATTTATTACTGCTCAGCCCAAAGGGAAAACTTAAATGATATTAGTAAGCACAGTGGTTGGCAGGCTGGGACTAGCCTGGGAAATGAAGTTGTTCAGCAATAGTCACAGTTTATGGTTTATTCTCTACCATGACGTGGACATTATGGCCATCTATTGTTTCACATCTAGCTCACTTTCTAGAAATAAACATGACTTAGAAGTATAATATGAAGTTCTTTTAAGTGTATGCTTCTCTTGTTTGTAACATCTTCAAAAACAAGACCTAAAAAATATTTAGACATTAAGAAAGTATCTTACTAATGGATATACCACCTTTGTTACCTTTATTTCTATAGAATGTTATATTTTATTAAAAGCATGCGATTGATTAAAAAAAGCATCCTACTAATTTTCTTTTTTAGTCTTCATCATCTTTTTCCTCCTTACCACACCTCTTTTGAGACAATTTCTAGTTTCAGCTACAACCCAATTTTCCAAAATTAGAGCAAAATTCCACACAGACTTATTTATATTCTCTTCTTAAATTTAAAATGACCTTCATGTTGGCAAAGCCAATGGCCAATTCCCAATCTTCCTCTTACTTGATCAATTGGTACTACTTATTAGATCATTTCCTCCTTTTCAAGCACTTTTTTTTCCACCTGGGTTCCAGAACATTCAATTCTTCTGATAGTTAAAATATATATATATATATATATATATGTATATATACATATCTCATGGATCGTCTTTTGATCTGGTAACTCCTCCTTCTACATCTGACTGAATTTCAAATGCTGAAGAGTTCTGGACTAAATCATCTGACCTGCTTTCTTTTCTACCTATACTCAGTCTCTTGATTATCCCATCTAGCCTTGAGACTTAAAAACTTCTCTGTCTCAGTCATGACAACCCCAGCTTTGTATCCTTACTTCCTCTTTTACTTTTTCCTTAGATACCACATTTAAGCCATCAATCAATCCACTATACTCCACCTTCAATGCATATTTTACATATATACTGACCACTTCTTATATTTCCACTGCCACCAAACTTGTACAAGTCAATAATATGAGACATCTGGATTACAATACTTTTCATAATCCTTTGCTCTTTTTCCACAATTTAGTTCTATTCAAAACATAATAGATGGAGTCATCGAATGTGTCTGACATCTCTGCTCAAT
This sequence comes from Vicugna pacos, assembly GCF_048564905.1. Taxonomy (NCBI): domain Eukaryota; kingdom Metazoa; phylum Chordata; class Mammalia; order Artiodactyla; family Camelidae; genus Vicugna; species Vicugna pacos. The sequence continues at coordinate 9,243,751 of NC_132999.1, read as the reverse complement.
TCTCTCTATAGGCTTTCCATCTGAATAAGTGCAAAAGCCAGAATCTTTACATTGGTTTATAACCTGATCTTTCATTATCTTTCTTAACTCTGTCTAATTTCTCTAGTTTACTTGCTGTACACTCTGCCTCATTTTTTTTCTTCCAGATATCCTCGTGACTAACTTGCTCACCATCTGAAGGTTTTCTAGCAAATTTCACATTCAGAGTGAGTCTTCCGCATTGACTAACCTATCTAAAAATAAACCTGTAGGCAACACCCCAGCATCTACTTCCTCTGCCTCTTCCCTGTTTTATTTTTATCCATTACATTTTTACTACATCAACATACTTTGTGCTTTTTCTTTTGCTATCTTTATTGGCTGTTTTCCTTTCTAGAATGTGAGTTTAATAAGGAAAGGCATTTTTTGGTACATTTTGTCCTTTGCGGTTAAACTATGCCTAACACATGGTTGAAATTTAATAAGTACGTGTTTACAGAATAAAAACAGGATAATATGATATAATTTATGCATCTTCATAGAAAAAATACATATACATGTGTATAAAGAAACATTAAAAGTAAAACAAATGTCTAAATACAATCTGTTACAATTTCAATATACTTAAAATTAAATTATTGATCTAAGAAAAATATGTTTTAATTGTGTAACAGTTATAAATTACATAATAATAATTATATATGAGAATAGATTAATTTGAAAACTTCTGAGAGATTTTGAAGATATGAAGAAATTATTATTATCTAAAGTTGTAATAGGGTTATGGAATTTTAAAGTTTTAAAAGGGCTATATATTAAATATTATTATAATATTTTTGATATTTTAAGGTTGCTTTTAAATACCCATCAGCATATTCTTCATGTTCTACATTCCTCTAGAGGTAAGTCAAAGTTTTTTCACCTGTTATAAAAGTTTGAAGTAATCATCATAAATTTAACTAATAATAGGAATGCCATTTTAATGGATATTGCAATATAGCATAAAACATCCCCAAAACACACTTTTCTTATTATGTATTGAAAGCACTTCTGTGTGAAACATATTTTTTTGGTTTACTTTTCAAATAGAGAGCACTAAAATTTTTAATTTAAAATGATCAATAAGTAATAGGGCTATTACCCAGGGCTTTCTCTTCTTAAACTGACACTCAGAATTTTTTATGATTTGTAATAAGTATGAGGACAAAAAAGAGGATTAAACATCGATTCCCAATAAATTGAAAGGATTAGTGTTTTCTTTGGCATAGAAACTTGCTGAGAAACTCAAGATAGACTGGTACTTTTTAAAATGGTAATTGATGTCTTAAAAACACCATGTTATATAGGTTTAAAAATGAAGGCTTGTAGATGAAAAAAATGACAAAATAGCTCCTCTCTAATACCATCTTTCAAATAACTGAATAAGTAATGCACACTTTTAAATGAAAATTGCTGATGTAGTGACAATACAGTTTCTACTAAAATGAACTATTTACTTGCTCTATTTAAGATAGAATTTGATTCATTGCAAATCATTTGAGGCTTCTTCAGAAGGAAAGACTGTGGCAGCTGTAAGATTTCTATCCATATACAAATGCATAACTTAGAAGGAAATCACCTACCTGCACAAGTGCTTACTTTCAGTTTTTGGTATTGTTAAGTCATGGTAAATATGATCTTGACTGAGAATTATATGGACAATCAAATCATAGTTAATTCTACAAGTGACTTAATAAATTAATTCTTACAGTGAGGTCTGCTTAATAGGTGGGTATCATAGCATTACTTTATTAACTTCTCCTAGGCAAAAGGATAAGAAACTATTATTGCGTTTCTGCTTATCAAGGATGAAAGTTTTGGGACAAAAAAACTGTGACCTGAAAGATTTTCAGAAGGCGAAGGAGAGACACATACTTTATAGACAAGTCATGTCTTGATTTGAACCCCAACTTCACCAGTCCACGTGTGTGTGATCTTGGACAGATCATTTATCATGCCCTAGTGTCAGGTTTCTCATCTGAATACTAGGATAATAATGCCTAATTCAAAGAATCTTGAGAAAATGCATGAGAAAAAATGTAAAAAGCAAGCTGTTTATAGTAATATGCAGTATTATAATAAAGAAAGGTATTTAAAATATGTAAGACCACTGAGTGAGTTGTTCGTGGAGTAAAGATATGAGTAAGTTCAGAGTAATGGTTCATATGCCCTTGGTTTGCATGGTGATGGATATCATTGAGAATTTAGAGGATATTTTTTAGAGATTAGGAGAGGTACAATTGTTTTTTTGGGGTTTAGAGTCCTGAGGCTATGTCTAGACTATGTCAAGCACTCAGATTAAAAAAAATATATAATATATTTCCTTCTTAGTTTGGGACATTTTAAGGATTCCACAAATTTCAGTTGCTTCTTCAACTGGTGCCAGTCAACCATTTCAAGTGATTTTTCATTCAGACTAGTTGATTTTCTGGCCCATTAAGACAGCTGATTCAACTGAGTTTATATAGCTTAATCCCCCATGCATGTTGATTGTCCTACCAAGTGGCAGCAGGCCACAGTTACAGGCAATCTTTCATGTAACTCTTATCTCTATTTGATATTTCTTTGGCTTTTGATATGGGGTTGATGGTGAGATTGCTTTTAGGCCTGAAGTTTTGGAATTGCATCATTGATTCAGATGCTGAAAAGGCTAGCTAGAAAGCCAGCAAACTGAATTCTTTCCTCTTCGTGAAAGCATAGCTCTGTTAATGGAGTGCTGGCTTGGGTTCCACTGTTAGGCTCTATTTCAAAAAAGTGAAGATATAGGGCAGCATTGCTTACCTTTAAAGTGCTTTGGATATTGAAGAAGTTATCTTTTTTAAAACTTTATTGAATTTAAGAGAATAAGGGACGTTAGGTCAATTGACTCAGATGGAATGGATAAATATATTTAGTGACTTACTGATTCCAGCAAGCATATCCAAAAAATCCATCTAGAGGATTATTAATTATCTTGTATGGTTTTCAGAGCATAATAACAAATTTGGATTTTGGTGCTTAGTACAATAGGAAATGATAAGCAAGAGGATGACATGCTCTTACTTACTTTTTTAGATGATCACTCTGGCTACTTTGTACAGGATGGGCTGTAAAGAGACATGAATGGAAATACAGATTAATAGGCTATGGCACTAATATAAATGCAAGATTAGGGTGGCTTTGACTGAGGTTGCGAGCAAAGGACAAGGTGAAAATGCTTATATTCTATCATACTTCGGTAGTGGAGCTAAAATGTGATGTGAATAGATTGGCTGTAGAAGGTAAAGAGCAAAGAATTATGGTTGAGTTGTAGGTTTTTTGAGATGAAGAGAGTAAGAGATGGAAAAGACAACAATCGAAGTAGCTTTGGGGCTAGAGAAATAAAATGTTCTCTTTAGAACAAGCCAATTTTAGAACAAGTTATATTTATGACCACCAAGTAGAGATGTTAGGTGGCTGGTTAAATATATGAGTTCGGATTTTGAGGAAGAGTCTAGGCTTCGGATAGTAATTTGAAAACAGGTATTTTAAGCCATAAGATTGACAAAATTACAGAGTGCACGAGAGAGAAGATGAGAGAGCAAACAAATACACAAGGGGAAAAAGCCAAGAATCTGGCCCAGAAATTGTCTGACATTTAAGGTTTGGGCAGAGGAGGAGTTAACAGAGGAGCTTAAGAAAGAACTAGACAGTAAAGTTTGTTGTCACTAAGATCAAGAAAAGAAAATGCTAAGGTAAAGGGAGAAAGGGAGGAGTCCAGCAGCTCAAATGTGGTTAAGAAGTTCTCCTGAGAGATAGGAAGAGAAATGATTTTGGACTTGTCAGTATAAGTTCATTGTGAATTCACCAACATCACTGGAAAGATAATAGCAAAAGTTTTATTGGAATATGATGAAGATAGAATATGAGGTAAAAAAGAAAAAAACATCCTTATGAATTCTGATGGACTTCCTGTCAAAAATAGGAACAAAGTGAAATAAGAAAAAGATGAAAAGTCCTTAAAATATTATGAAATAAAATATTATTATTAAGATGATATTTAATGGAATGTTTCTTATGTGGGGAATTATAATTTGCTTATAGTCATTTACACCAGTCCCAGAAATTGGTAGGCACTTTGCTATGCATGCAGTTGTTAGAGACTGAACTCTGCAAGGGGAAGGGATAAAAAGGAAAATCTCTGGGTAGAAACACATTCTGGACAAGAAACATGTCAAAAGGGGTCAGTGAAGTTTGAAACTATGAGGTGTATAGTATCAACCATTGTCTCACAACAATTAGTTAAACCGACTTTTCTCAATGACTGGTAAAAACTGAATTTCCTTTTGGTGACATGACAGCTTTTGGACTTACTTACTTTCAGACTTATTTTTGCCTTTTTTTTTTCTCTGCCTCATATCAGAGCTGATGTTTGCAGGCTGCCTTTCATAGTCTCCTATTTTAATTAGCTTTAACGTCTTCTTAGCGTCTAATGTTTAGCTCTTGGCTTTCTTTGATTTTGTACAAAGAGTTCAAAATATTTGGAAAACAATTGGAGAAAGTAATGGAGAATGAAGCAAACTGAATAAGAAAAGTCATTTTAATAGAAAAAAAGATATCAGGGCATAAACATGAATAATTTGTTAACAACCATATCATTTGTTTGATAATCAGTAAGTGGTTGTTCTAAGCATTTTACTTTAGAATATTATGATGTATTTACATATATAGGTATCATATGATGGATTACTTTCATATTTAAGAACAAAACTGTAGATTTGTGATTGACATAAACATTAGAGTAATAGTTTAAAAAGGGAAACTGACTTCCTTCCTGCTAACATATTTTCACAGAACACTTGATTTTCAAGAATGGATTACCAAAGTAAGCGGTGTAGTTTCTGAGTTTAATGTCAGTCTCCTCTGGTCTTCTAGAAGAGAGTATGTGGCCATGTGAAAACCATACTCTGCTAAATAGTAAAGGAGTTATTTGCAAAGATGTTCACTGAGAGAAGTTCCTTGACACCTGCTATAAATCCTGGTCTCCCACCCTGGATGTGCTGACTCCTGAAGTCAGTCTGTGGTACGGCGTTCCCCAGATGAATATTAAGTTTAGAAATCTTAGTAATTATCTCCAAACTAACTCCCAGGCTAACCCCAGACTAAGGGCCAAAGAAATATACATTCTCAACCAAGGTGCTTTAAAAAAATTTTTTTTGTAGGGTAGAACAACAAACTTTTAAAACAGGGGCATTAACATTGTTTTAATTAACATGTTTGATTTTTAGTGGTTTCATATGACTCCCGTCTTTCCAAATTAGTGGTTTTATAAGAAAATAACCATAATGTTTAAAGTCTTACATTGTATGAACACATCTACTGTTATCTGCAGTTTTCCAAGACCTGCCACACCCGGTTTCTGTGTTTTTTTTTCTCAGACTACTTTCCCTGACCTGAATACCTTTCTGTCTCTCTCTTGACAAAAAAACTCTCTGTCTTTCAGCTTTCATCTCACACATTTTTTCTTTGAAATCTTCTAATGCCCTCTTTGAAGGTAAGTTTGACTGGTTCACTTGTTATGTTCAAGCTCTGTAAATATGTTTATGTTGTACCTATAACATAAGCAAGCATCTATTTTAATGCCCTGCTTATATTCCACTTAATGGTTTGTAGGGTCTGGGGTCTTATTTATTCTGTGTATTTAGTGACTTCTGTACTTCTTGGAACAAAGTAAATGCTTAATACACATTTATTAAATGAGTTAGCCATAACTATAATATTAATACAATTTTAACATTCATATATACATAGTTATTTTAAAATTATTTTTCTCTGATCCCTATAACTCATTGAGGAATACCTGCATCAACAATATTATGCCTTATAATATAAATCACCATGCAGAGTTATTTTTTAAAATATAAAAAAGTCATATAGAATGACACAAAAATAATTTTCTTTAAAATAAAGAACAATGGCCAGTTGTTACTCTGTTTTTTCCTGTCATTTATGAAGTGCATTATCAAACTAAGGAAAGCAAATCTTCCCTGAGCCTCTTAGATGATTTCTGTGCACCCTGGAGCAAAAGGATTGATATATGCTGTGGCATCTGAATCAGGTATAGCCAGGATAGCTGCAAATGTTATTCAAAGTCATATAAATATCTAATCCCTGTGAATCTTGCTGAGCTATTTGCCTCAAGGATTGGCTTTACTAGTGAATTACAGATTGATTTTGAGTCATACTAAAGGCATTCTGTTAAAATGTAAATTTCAGTTCCTCCAATGTCATCTTATCCTCATATTTTAGTACTCATTGCAAAGGAAAGTCCAAAGAAGATCTCTGCTGAACCACTCATTAGTTTTGAGCCCATTATATCTGTGTCTTGCTGCAATTGTATTCCTAAACAAATATGTAATCTATTTGTCCATTTTTAATTTAACAATTGAACACATTGCCAATTATCCCTCAGTGTTTTCTGATAAAGTACCTAAAACAAGTATAGCCCAGTGTGAGAATCCCATTGATTTATGTAGCTTCATGTTAATACTTTTCGTATTATTCCACACACTCAGATTAATACCTGCAAGTCTTCTATTGGCTTCTTTAAATGCTCTTGTACATTGAGCAGCTTTCTCACTGAACTACCCATAATGACTTCTAAACGCTTTCCCTAAGAGGTTCAGGCTAATTCAGAAACCATCAGTGCGCATGGAGAGTTTTAATTATGTTTCCCGATATGCATTACCTTGCACTTATCTGCACTAAATTTAATCTGTCATCACATTGCCCAATCACCCAGTTTAATTAGATCCTTCTGGATTTCCTCATAATCCTGCATGTTTTTTCACTAAGCTAAATAATTTTTTGGTGATCAGCAGAAATGTAACACCTTCCTACCTACTACATCCTCCAGATCACTCGTAGGGCTTCACAGCCTTCCTCCTGCTGTCAGAATCTTGAGTACCCTGCTAGCAAGTTGCTTCCTCTGGAGAAATACGCATTCTTGATTTCAAACAGCTTAATCCATACTTAGCCATGAAAAAGCAAACACTTCTAATTTTACTAGTTTTATCTAAGCTGTCAATACAATTTTAGGAAATTTCAAATTTAAAACATTTTCACATACATATATTGAAATTTCTACCATTTTGGAATATTGTCTAAGTGCTGCATTGGGAGAAGATACAGAATTAATAGAAGAGTGAATGAGTTTGAGGACTTCATCCAACTGTAGGAGTATCATGTGTTTATAATGCTGTGGGGAATGGAGGAGGAGATGAAAACTTACTGAGTTCCTAGTAGTAGTGGCTGCCATATATACAGTCGGTATTGCCCCATGCACTTCCTGAGGACAAACTCAAATACCAACAACTTTATCACCTGATGTCCAATAGAGAAACAGAAGTTCAGAGATGTTGATTCAAATGCAACAAGAGTTGTAAGCCTTCCCACTAGACCACACAGGTTCCCAAATGGCTTATAATACAGTAAATTCATCCTCTGTCATCTTTTATCTTCTTTAACTCATTCTGAGAAATTTTATACCTTCTGTAAGTATAAACAAAATTAGTATATTCAGTCATTTTATGATCTGTCATGTGGCACTATAGTGAATTTCTTCTGGATATTTATTTCTAGGAAGTGTTTCCTGATGGATTTATATTTTCTATGTCACATAAATTATATCTCAAATTATCCACTATGTTAACAGATATTGTATTTTTGAAGTGGATGTCCATTTAAACTTCTGTGGAATGAAAACATTGTATTACTACTAATATTTATATATTATACATTGTCAGTTGGGACTCTTGGCTGGGTGAAGAAAACAACCTTAAATTGCTTAATAATAGGAACATTCTTATTAGCTTACTCAAATAATAAAGAAGGTTTAATGCAGAGAAAGGTTTAACTCAAATAAAGCGCAAGAACCCATCTCCCTCCATCTTCTGGCTCAGTTCTCTGCCATGTTGGTTTTATGTCCAGGGGCCACATGAAAGCAAAGTGGCTGAAGGCAGCTCTAAGCATGCGCTTCAATGGTAAAGCCTGGTGGTAGAAAACTTAATAGCTCTTCTTCCTTCTATAGCCTGAACACAAGAATGACTGTAATCTATTTTCTGGGGTTGGTAATGTGTCCTATATTTTCCTTTTTTTTTTTTTTTTTAGCTGTACTGGATATAATTGATGTAATAACATTGTGTAAGTTTAAGGTATACAATGTAATGATTTGATATACATGTATATTGCAAATTTATTACCATAATAAAGTTACTTAACACATCTAACACCTCATGTACTTTACTGTGTGTGTGTGTGTGTCTGTGTGTGTGTGATTTGTGATGACATTAAAATCACACCTCCACTCCAAGTGCTGCAATTGGAATCAATTATACCAGAAGAACACAGATCAAGCGTGAAGGAACTAAGCATTAGTTGGCTCTGAACAAATATATACCATATTTGGGGACAAGTTTCTTTCTGCCATCAGTGGCCTTGGTAAGTGTGGGAATATTGTAATAAAAATCAACTCTATGCTTTTTACTGTTTTTCCAATATCACTTGCAGAACTCGCATATCCTACAAACTCCCCCAATCTAGAGCTTTTCCTCTGGGCTCTGAATCTTCATCGTCATTATCACATAGCTAACACATTTGCATAACACTGTAGTTAAAGTGCACTTTCATATATAGAAGCTCAGATAGTCACAGACACATAAAATCACAAACCATGTCAGGTAGGACCAGGATGCATTCCCATTATTCAGGTAGAAAATTGGACCTCAGAGTTAAGTAGATTTAGTCCCCTAGTTTGTTTATCCTGGAGCCTAGACTAGAATATAATTCTTTTTGACCTAGACCCTGTGTCCTTGCCACTCCCATAATCTACCTATCCATTTCATATCCATGTAAGCTTTTATTCTCCCATTTTGAGCAGACACTGGTCCAGCTTTTTACTTGGTAATTACCATGTCTGTCATATCTTCTTAAATCAATTTACATAATTGGCCATGCCCCTCTCACATATCCACCACAATATTGAACCACTCCTCTGTTACTGAATGTAAGATGATGTCCCAGTTTTTGTTCCTACAAATAACATAGCCATGAAGGTCTTTGTACATAAATCTTTGCTCCCATCACCTTAGGAAAAATTGCTTGCGAGGGAATTGCTGGTTTAAGGAGTATGAACATTTTAAAGATTTTTGAAACATAATGCCAAATTGCTTTCCAGAAAGGTTGTACCAATTTATGTTCCTGCCAGAAGTGAATGAACGTTGCAGTTTTAATTTGCTTTGGGGTGGGGTTGCGACTGGGAATTATTAGTATCACATTTTTACAGCACTTTGGGGGAATTTTGCTCCCTCACCTCTGTGTTACTCTCACGACTGCACAGTTTGTTTATGATAAGCAAAGTACCAAATCGGGTGTTTCTAATTCAAAACAGCAAAACAAGCTTTTCTGGGTCCGTCATAGACTGGCTACAGAAGAGAAGGAAAGCAGGCAAAGTATCAAATGAGATACAGAGATAAACCTAAAAATGAGATTGTTATTTAACTGACTGTTTTTTTCAAGCTTCTCTCCTTTTTTGCCCACAAGCCTTCCTTTTCACTGAACAAAATGAACCTAAGAGAGTCCATCAAAGTAGATGGTGCATTTTCTAGGGCTCAGCCTATCTTGCCTACCTTTCCTGAGTGGACTTTCAGTACAGGAAGTGCAGCAGGACATCAGAAAGGCAGTTTCAGCTAAAAACATTTCTCCAGCTCTGAAAGTACCGTGTAGATTATCATCCAAGAAGCATTCGTTTAGCTTAAATAGCTCAGTTCCTAGAATCTTGTACATAAAAAATAATTTATTTGAACACACCTAGGATGACCCTCACAATAAGCTCATGTCTGTGAAAATGTTTCTCAGGACCCCAGCATCTTAATCAGCTAGGGTGACTGTTCAGTTGCAAATTCCTGGACACTTGCTGGGGACCTGTTGAAACAGAATCTCTGGGTAGGCAACCCAAGAATCTGAAAAGTGTTGCCTCTCAGACATTAATGCACCTGCAAATCTCCTGGATGCCTTGTTAAATGTAGACTGTGACTCAAGTTTTCTGGGATGAGGCCAAAGATTCAGCATTTCTAATAGGCTTCCACATGGGGCCATGGCCATCCTTTGAGCAGTGGATCACAGGAGTTTGAGCACCACTGCTTTAATCCGTTATCTATTTGCTGCTACAACTACTTTATATGGTTAGCCAATCAGGAGGAATTGGTCTAAAAACAAGGGATTTTTCCAATTAAAAAAAATTTTTTAATAATGTGAATTAAACCTAAGCAGTGATGCAATCACAAAAACACCAATAGCGCATGGGACTCTGGCAATGAAGACAACCCAAATTTGTAAAAACTAAGGAAGAAGAAAAATATTAAGACTTTTTTGGTCAGTTTTATAATCCAAGTTATGCATGAGCCATAAAACTGTTCCAAGATAAGTTTTCTACCAATTCTTTGCCCTCCAGGTTTAACATTACCTGATGTCTCAGTCTTACTTCTTCCTTAATGTTCTCCTCTTCTTAATGTGGACCTTTTGCCATTTAGTTTTTCTTTTTTTTCTCTTGTTGGGTAAAATCTTAATTACATTACAAGGCAAGTTCTAGCCCTGCTTATGAATACCATCTTGGTTCTCTTTTTAGCAGAGGTGAGGTAGCTTATTAAGACTTTTTCACAAAAGAACAGTAATCTTACCTAAAATTATACAGATTAATAAAGCACACTGTTCTCTGCTCAGATGCTATGTGAATTCCAAACACTTAAATGAAGTATGATCTTGAATTCACTGCAACTTAGTTTTAAAAAAAACTGGCTGAGAGAACCAAGATCTCAGATAGATTTTGTGAAGAATATGGGATGTATCCATTTCTCTAGTGAGAATGTCCTAAACATATTCTAAGGAACTCTGGCCTTTAGATCCTCTGAATAAAACTACTGAACAGTCTTTTGAACAGATACATGTAGGAAACGTGCACATACGTCTATACCACATTTTCTCTCGGAGATCTAACAGCACATGAGCACACTAAATGCACTGAGAATTAGCAACTGGCAAAATAAAGAAATTATTTCTAGATATTGTAAATATTGTTCCAGGCATTTAAAAAAATCTACTTTGGTGTTAAGTCAAATCATCAGAAATCTAGGCATTTATTCTGACAGAACAAATGTAAGTACGAGCTAACGTATGTTAAACACTATGTGTTAGGCGCTACTCTAAACACATTTTTGTGTTATTTATTTTCCCTCATAAAAGTAGAAAGAAGGGCCAATTCTTTTTTCTACTTTATAGGTAAAAAAATGGGATTTAAAAAAAATTACATACATTAAAAGTGCAATTTTGAACTCAGTCGCAATACTATCATTTGTTTGTATTTGTTTGTTGTTTAACTGGGTGCCACCAGACTACTTCGTGTTGTTATATATTTAAATGGTCTATGAATTAAACGACCCCATGTCTCTCTACCTGTCTATCTTCAGAAGGAGGCATTGAATAAAACTAACTCTGATTTCAGTAAGAGTTTCAGTAGGAATTATGCTTTTCTTGAATAACCATTTTTATTTTTATCTTATGAAAACTATGAGGCAGGACACACTGATTGTGTTTCCATTTTCCACGTTGGCTCTGAAAGGATTAGTACTCACAGTGAATGGTACTGCATATGCTGTTCTAAGAATATTCCTGGAATCACCAGTCTTTTTTGCATTGTCAGTACAATGGCAAATAGAGGGAAATCAAATATTTTGGCTTGGATAGTCACTAAATTGTAGCTAAAGGAATTAAAGGTGGCTGAAATCTTTTAGATTCATAGATCGATAGATTTTAGAGTTGTAGAAGTCATAAAGAATTTAAGCCTGAATACTATATTTCATAAAAGAATAAAATGGATTATTTTATTTTACAGAAATCAAGGACAACATCATAGCAAAATCATTTCTGTTTAGCGTCTTTTGACTATACAAATATTGCTTATATGTCTGCTCTCACCATATGTGTGTGTGTGTGTTAGTACCTACTTATGTCTTTGACATATAAGATTCCAGACTCATATTTCTTGCCCTCCTTAGACAGTAAGCCATCTTTCCAGGAAACTTGGCTCCCTTTATTGAAGAGTGGTATTAGAAACCAAGATCTCGGCACTAGATGTGCTGATGCTGCTGACATATCCTTGCTTCTAGATCCTCTCAGCAGGTAAAGCAAGGAAATGTATGTGCACATGTTGATTAACGTATCTACACACATCTGTAAGTATTTCTATATAATATCATCTGTATCTGCATTAAACTAAACACGTTATACTGATTTCTCCCACTTGAATTCATTACCGAATGTATCTTTCTGTCCTCCCCTCCTAGCTTATCTCTAACCGCCCACTCTAACAGTGAGAAACCTGGATTCCACCATCTGCCATTCATTTACTTGACTGTTTGATTCTGAGGATAATTTTTGGTTTTAATATGAGAGGCACTTGGACATATTTATATGCTGCATTACTGAAGGAGATGGTAAGTGTCTTGGGAAATATTATGATTAATACAGAAACATCCCTGAAGAGGGGAGAAGAGTTGCATTTAGAGGAAAAATAATTAATTAATCTTGGACAGGAGGAGAGGCTTTTTCTCCCCCAGACAAAAAAGAAGAATTAAAAAGGTATATACAAAAGGATTGTTGGGGTTGGAGGGAAGGAGTTTAGATACTTTTCCTTCCAGCTCCAATTTTCTCAGTGATTCAGGAAGCATAAGGTCACCTGCTGAGAAGAAGACTGAACACAAAGATATTCTAACTATAGAGAGTTATAGTAAAAAAAAAGGGAATACTTGGAATAACCATTGAAAGGAATAGGGCCTGGACAGGGCTTTGGGTCAAGTGCAAAGAAGAATTTAGGGCTTAATATTTAAAGGTCAACATTTTAAAATATATGTTTTAATTATGTTGCATGAGTGAATACAAATTTTTTAAAGTAATCTTCAAAGAAAATTTATGTAATTTAAAAGATGAAAATTTAATAGTAACATCTGGATGTTAATTCCAGATTATTTTGAAAACAGAGATATGAACTGTGGAGGCTGAAGAAAAAGAAGTGACTTGAATTAATTATCTTATAAAATGGAAACCAATAGTAACATTCAACACTGACTTAGGCAAATGCATAATTATGAGGAGATAAATGTGTAATTATGACGTTTGGAAAGTTGAAACTAGAAAGACTGGTGTTACAATAAAAACATGATATAAACACTGGTGATTTTTTTTAAAAAACATAAACTAGGAATATTATTGATAATCATTATCACAGTATCATTTCTTTAAATAGTATGATGTGCAAGCCATTGTAAGAGCTTTATATATATTAGCTACTTCTCAAAACAACCAATTTAGATAAGGTCTATGGTTATTTTCACTTTACAGGTGAAAAAACTAAGACTGGAAGTCATGGAGCTAGGTAGCTGGAATTAAAGTTTCTCCCTAACAACATTGCTGCCCTCCCCAATTATGTAGAGGCCACAAGCTTGGCCTGGAACTAACCCCACCCCTCTTTCAGGCTGGGCTCTGATTCATTTACAACTAATTAATATAACCTGTTCCATTTTACAACAGTGATTGATGCAGGTAGCCCTCCTTTCCTAAGTCAATCAGTTAAAGTGATTAGAGAAAAGTGTATGAGTTTTGTTCTATTGGTACCAAAAGTGACGCGTTCCATCACTCTCTGTGAGAGGAAACGAGAAGATACGATTGCTCTTGGAAGCCATTCTGTGGCCTTGAGAAAAGCCAATGTGTGCACAACACTAAAACATGGAGAAAGACCTGAGAGTATCTCGGGAAACAGAAGCCAGAACCACGATGGGGCATGCCTGAAATCTGACCTGTGACTGTACTTTTCAGTTGCATTAGCTGATGAATCCCCTTTATTATAAAAGCCAGTTTGAATTGGATTCTCCCTTCCTTTCAGCAGGAAAACTTCAGGATGGTTCAGTTGCTAACTGGTGCAGACAAGATCCTGTCTGAAACTAAAAATTCCTGCAAAAGCCACTTGATAAAATTCCTAAAACAGTCAAATAAAACGTGATATAAAATCATAAAACATAAAACGGGATAACAACATAAACTTCAGTTATGCTTTATGATTCTATAATTGATATACTTATTTGTGTTTGTGATGTATATTATTTGTGTGTAGTCTGAAGTTTTACACATCACTTACGACTTCTAGAGTCAGGATGACAGGATGGAGGATTGCACAGCTCTGAGTCAGACTGAATGGCTTTGGATCCTGGATCGACCTCTTTCTAGCTAGTGACCTTGGAAAGGTGGTTTAATATGTCTCAGTTTCAGTTTCTCATATTTAATATAAGAAATATAATGTTACCATCAAAGGGTTATGACAAAGATCAAATGAGCTAATACATGTAAAGTACTTAAAACCATGCCTGGAATATAGTCAGACTTCAATAAATATTAGTTATTCATATTAATAATTTAAATTGGTAAGTTACTCTGTCAAAATATGAATAGTTTCAGATTGAATTCAAGAACAATGATAAAGTCTCTTACTGCTTATGAGGCAAATAGAAAAAAGGCAAGTAAATCTGAAAGTTAATAAGGAAAACAATATATGAAATCTTACTGAGGAAATCTCAGGTCCCTTAAAAACAGTTGTGCAGTTGATTCTTGTTTTCTTTAGAAGTCTTCTGGGCAATGAGGTAACTTGAGACTAAAAGCTAGCTAGTCTTCCACTTATATAGTTTATAGAAAGGCAGTAGAAGTACTAGCCAGGGATTGACTAAAATTGCAAGACACCCCAATTGTCTATTGGATTGAGTGTTAATATAAAACCCCAAATCAGCAGATTTTTAAGCAGAAATCATGCAGGCTAGAAGACAAAGAGATGGTGCAGTTAAAGTGTTGAAAGGAAAAAAATAACTAACAACCAATTTTATCTTTAACAAAGTTCTTCTTCAAAAATATGGAAGAAATCAAGATATTCCCAAACAAAAGCTGAGATAGTTCCCTAGATCTATATTAAATTCTAAAGAGAGTCCTTCAAGTTGAAATAAAATGATACTAGACAGTAACCTGAAGTTATGTGAAACTATAAAGTTCTCCAGTAAAGGCGGACAAGTATAAAAAATAATATGGTTTGTAAATCCACTTTTATTTTATACAGGATTTTCAAGATACATGCATAAAAATAATTATTATTCTATGTTAATGGGTCCACAATATATAAAGATGTAATTTGGAACATCAATAACATAAAGAGGTAGTAGGGGAAGTGGAGCTGTAAAGGAGCAGAGATTTTGCAGGGGATTGAAATCAAATTGGTATCAACTTAAAATAGATTATCATAACTTTAGGATATTATATGTGATCCCCATGGCAATCACAAATTATATATCTCTAGAAAATATGGCAAAGGAAATAGGGAATCAATATGTGTCACTACATAAAATCAACAGAACTCAAAGGATGAAATTAATGGAGGAAAGACCGACAAAAAGCTATAACACATACAAATAACAGAAAGGCAAAAGTAAGTGCTTCCCTATGAGTAATTAAAGTGTAAATGGTTAAATACCTCGATCAGAAGGCATAAACTGGAAGAAAAGATTAAAAAATATGGATCCTTGTGCAATGTCGATGGGGATGTAAGAACTCAGCTGTTATAGAAACAGTGTGGCAGATCTTTAAAAAATTAAAAACAAAATTACTATCATATGATCCAGCAATTCCACTTCTAGGTGTATACCCAAAAGAAATGAAAGCAGGTATAGGAACAAATATTTGTACAGTCATATTCATAGCAACATTATTTACAAGAGCCAAAAGGTGGAAGCAACACAAGTGTCCGTTAACATATGAATGGATAAACAAAACGTGGTATATTCATATAATGGAATACTACCAAGCCTTTTTTTTTTTAAAGGAAGGAAATTTTGACACATGCTAAAACATAGATGAAATTTGAAGACATTATACTAAATAAATAAGCCAATCACAAAAGAACAAATACATGATTTCTATTGTATGAGGTTCCTAGGTAGTCAAATTCATAGAGACAGAAAGTAGAAAGGCGGTTTCCATGGGTTGTGGAGAGAGGGGAATGTGGGAGCTAGTGTTTAATGGGTACGGAGCTTCAGTTGAGGAACACGAAAATAGTGTTAGAGAAGGATGTTGGTGAAGACACAACAACAATATGAATGTACTTAAGGCCATAAAACTGTATACTTAACAATGGACATATGATAAATTTATGCTAGTATATTTTAACCACAGTCAAAAAACAAGCCAAAAAGGAAACTATCACACCCCCTCTCCATAATTTCAGAGACTGACAATCATCACTCATTTATTGAGCCACTGATTGACCTAATAAAAGATCTGTTTCTCCTGGTCTTTGGATACCAGCAGAGGAAAGAAATGGCAGAGTCGATGGAGACTTTGGCAAGTGGAAGCTTGCATTTCCCGCATGCG
Source organism: Vicugna pacos (assembly GCF_048564905.1). Classification (NCBI taxonomy): domain Eukaryota; kingdom Metazoa; phylum Chordata; class Mammalia; order Artiodactyla; family Camelidae; genus Vicugna; species Vicugna pacos. Next base: position 9,227,260 of record NC_132999.1, on the reverse strand, counting down.
GTAAAACAGGTACCTGTGAAATTTTGCTGGATAGAATAACCGCCATTGAAGGTAGCCTGTCTTGAAACTTCTCACTACTGCCTCTCCTGGACCACCCTGTGTAAGGGGGTGCTCTGTTGAGAACAATGAATCATTTATATCCAAGTTGAACTGGGGAGGGAGAAGTTGAGCCCATGCTGGAAGTTCCATGCCCAGGGTCTGCATAGAGGTACATCTTGTTAAGAACCCCTCAATGTGCCTGACACAGAGCTTGCTTTTGGACTTTCAGTCTTAGAAGAGAGCAAAAGCCAGCAGAAATCCTTGTGATATTTTCAACATACGGTAAGTGAGACATTGATAAATAATTAGCTATTCTCCCACTAATTTTATAAATTATAATGATTCATTTTCCCATTATATAACTTCGTAAAAGTTCACTTAAATAAAGAGAATTGTTTAAAAGTATGCTTAGTTGGTAAAAATATGCAGAAAAGAGATTGGTAGTTTAATTATACCATAAATCTTTTTGTAGTTTAGAAATGTTATTCTTAATTAGAACTTTCTAGACTGACTGGATGGTGAGACCCAAGATCATAATGACAGCAGGATCTGGATAGCACAGGGTATGATTTCTACCACTGGTGATTCCAGCTTGAGCCTTCGTCCTTAACCCCTTTGTTACTAGTGGGTGGTAAAGACATCAGAATGCGGTTGTGCTGTGACACTGTAACGTGTGTGAAAGAAATATTTAATCGCTAACAGTACCCAAGGGTGTGCGCACCTTAGCTAACAGGCAGTCTTCTTTTCCTTTCTGGCCTTGGGTTTAGTGGCTTCTGGTGAGCTAAGTTGGGAGAAGTTCTTGTCTCTTTCCTTCCAAAGTCTTCACGTGTTTCTCTCTTTGGATTGCTTCCCCGAAACTCTGTTTACCTTAACGCTCAAAAAAAAAAAAAAACACACAAAAACAGCAACGCAATCATAATATATTGAAAGAAACCTTCCCCAGTCTCTGTAAATGCATTAGTTTTTTTCCTAATTTACACTCTTATAGTATAATACACTTCTCCCTCTCATCTCTTTCTCACACTGTAAATTTACACTTGCGTTATTTGTTGATAAAATATATCACCATACTAGATTGTGAATTCAGGGCATGTGGAGAAAGCGTTTTTGGTCATTGTGTACTCCCATTAAAGAGCATAGCACCTGGCAATAAATATGTATCGAATGAATGAGCTCTTGCATGAATGGTTAAAGTAGGGCCTGTATGTGTATCAGTGTAGGTATTAGACACAGAACAATGACACGTGTTGTAACTGGCATGCAGTAGAATTTCAGGAAACATGTACTGTTTGATAGATTTGACTACCTACCAATCTCTGCTCTGATCTCCTTCAGGAACTTGATTACACTTTTAATTGGATGATAGTTTTTTCTTTATTTGTTTCATGACAATAAGCCTCACCTCCCCAAGAGGTCTTGAGTTTAAGAAAGATTCCCTGGTACTACAAAGTAAATGCATAATAGAGATTTATTGATTTAAATGGAAGGATCATATTTGTGGTTTTGTTTTTATCTTTTTTTTTTTAAGCAGACATACTTGTGCCTTTGACTCTTCTGAGGGAGGTATAGGTTTTATGGAACTATTTAGATTAATGCCATTTTTCTTTCATCCTGGCTTTCATTCTCATTCTCTACCTGCCCACTATAAAGACTGACTGCTTTTTGAAGTGTTCAGGTTAAAAAAAGTGAATAGACGCAAGATAAATGCTGTGCTTCAAAACCCATATTTTGCTCTGAACTCAACATTTTGCACTTTTACAGGCAGTTTACCATAAGGACTAGAGTTTTTCTACATCTGATTTTCTTATGCATAGAATTTTTGGTTTAATATTCATTCATCTTAGCACTAAAGTATAATCAAATAAACATTATTCATTTTTACCGTAAACTTTAAATAATACAAAGGATATTCATCAGATATATTTCATAACCGTAGTGAGAGTATCTGACAGTTTTGCAAGTAAAATATAATGTTGCATATAAATTATATTACTGCTTATGTTTTATTTGAAATATTCATAATATCCATTTTGTAAATACAATATGCAGTACAGGAATATGACAATATTGTAATTGAACCTCTATGAAAATTCTTGCCTCTGAAAATTTTAGATGAAATCAATCTTGCCTGAATTTTACCGGGGGTTATGAAGACTAATTTGCTCCTCTTCTTTCTTATTCTGGGAAGTGTATTATGTACGACATTACTGTCACTTTTTCAGTTCACTTTAATCAATAACTTGGGTAAAAGTATAGCACAATTATAAACAAATATCCTTTACCTTTTACAGACCTCATCATGCTGTTAGAAAGCCCACACAGATGTATACATGCCAATATTCTCTATTAGATTACTATAAAATTGCATTAAACAAGAGGTTGTAATACTAACATTATATAAAATACTGCAATATGTATCCAAAACGGAGGTAAGTTTAAATTTCAAGGAATATGTCATCAATAGATATTATATTTTCATCATCAACGGTACTATAAAATAATGAAAATGTAATCATAAAGTTGCCTTTGTGTGTATAATTGACTGGTGTGAATTTGCGACAAGAAATGGTTTAGGAAAGATATGATTATAGACTGATAAGTCATTGAGAGAGAACCAATTTAAATAGGATTTTCAGTATTTTCTTTCCTTGACATTAACAACTATTTTTGGTAAAGATAAGCTGATAATTTCCAGCTGATAAGTCTGTAAAAACTTATATCCATATCTGATTGGCAGAGGTTAATTTTTCTTGATTCAGAAGTTCAGGCAATACTAGCAATACGAGTGCTCTTGAATTTATTCGCAGTTTTTAAAAAGAAAATCTCTTGGGAAACACTGAACAAAGCAGATTTTAAAAATTAAAGCTAGCCTATATTGCTAGGTTTTCTTTCTTAGAAATAGTTTTCAAAGTTATTAGGATTGGAGATATTCAATAGCAGTTCATATTTTTTTCCTAAAGTTTTATAACTAGAATGTCAAAGTGGTCAAAATCGCTCTCCTCATAAACTATCAAATTATCTTCCCTAAACATATGGAAATTTTGAGAAGCCCTATTTAGTTAGGAAGAATATGGTATGTGGGAAGTGAAAAACAGAGGCATAATATATATTACCTAGACTTTTTAAGGAGACCATTCATGATTTCAAAACATACGTGAGAAAGAATTATTGCAGTGCCAAACCACAAAGAATTTGAAGCCAGAAATTATGAAGTAGACAATAATTTACAACATGACTTCATACTATATAATCTACTCTACTTGGGATCAGTGAATTACCTACCTTCATTGATAACCTTTATTCCCTTGCCCAGTCAGGTTATTTTTTTTATAAATCAAAGTAAAACAGAAGAGATTTGGAGTACAGTAGCAAGTAAGATCACAGATCTAATTTCTTAAAGCAGCTTTTTTGCTGTTTATTAACATCTACAGCTCAAGAAGGAAAGAAATATTCAAAAACACTTTTAGATGATGCCCGCACTCCAGATACTTAATATGGCAAAACAGTTGGCTTTCTCATACTTCATTATCAATCAGATCCCCCTCCAAGAATTGCCTTGTGGCCATTAAGGGAAATGGGGCCTCACAATATGCAGGCATGAGAGAGAAAGACTTGTGATAGTCAGTGCGGAGGGTATGATGGCTTCTGCAATCATGTTAACAAATTTATAAGAGCTGTTCAAAAGAAGTGTAGAGAACCTATATTTGAAAGGGGCCAAGTTTTCAAAAAATGCTGATGTTTTATTGTTTGAGAATTCAAATTTTCTTTCTCTACTTGCCAACACATAAAATGTATATAAAGTTGATTTTTTCATCATTAATCTTCAGTTTAACAAAGAACTTGAAACAGCCAAAGAATACTGTTATCTAGTGTTATTTTTCTGATGATATGCTTAGCATGTAGATGAAACATAAACTTTGCTTATTGTGATTTGTAGTATCATAGAATGGTAAACCAGGCAAGAAACTATGGCTCATTAATTGAAGCACCTCTTTTTATAGATGAGAAAATAAGGTCTCTACCTGAAATGAATAACACTAATACTGCTTATGAGAGTAAACTGGTTTACCTGTAATGAATATTTGTATTTAGCCATCAAATAAAGTATTAACCAGTTGCTAGTATAATAGAGTTTTTAATCTGAAACTAAAAATAGATATATATCTTTCTATCTCATATTAATAATGTGTTAAACATTAAATTAACAATTTTTTATTCAAAATAGAAATTAGTGTGGTTGGCATTTTTCTTTGCACATACTGTATATATTGATAGCTAATTAAATTAAATTTATGTTTTTCAGAACCCCTAAACAACATAGTCCTAAACATTCATTCCATCTAAACAAATAGCACTAAGATACTTGCCAATTTCTAATTTTTTTGCACTTAGGTTTTTGCATTTCTAAACTTAAGTACAAAAAAATTAGAAACAATTTATTTATTTGTCCACTTACGGAACTCCTTTTAAAAGTGCTTTGGAAAAGGGTGGAATTATTCTCTTAGAGAAGATTAGGAAAGTAACTCTACTTTTAGGCAACAATCAACAAATGAAAAACCTGGTTATTGTTGGATGAAAAACTGACCAGCTTCTAAGATTCATTTTATGCTAATAAAACTATTTTTGGTAAAGATAGTTCTCAGTAAGTTTTAGAACTTTTTCTCAACCTCTCAAAATCTATTTGCCAAATGTTCTCCTGAGCTTTGGGACAACAAAAGTGAGCAAAGTATTTGGAAGCTCTGAACTAAAAGAATCTATAATATAATGAAAGAGGAAGACAATAATTAATAATTTAATAATACATAAATATAACCAATTGTACATGCATAGGATATAAATATATTTTTTAAATCACGATAAGAAACAATGCTTACAGCTATGAAACTATATATAATTGGTAGAGATCAGGTTTAATTTATGAGGGGCAGGAGGGCTAAGATGTAAGTTGTATCAGCAAAGAATTGAGGAAGTGTAGCAGGGGAAGAGTTTCTAAACAGAGAATTACTGGTGCAAAGTCCAGAAGTTGAGAGAGATTTTTGCATACAAAGAATGCATTATAATATCATGGGAAATATTTAGCTTTTCTGAACAAATAAGTTATCATTCATCAAATAAATTTGTATTGACTTTGTTACCCCTTTTTTGCACATCTTTTCTCCACCTTGGTTGAGTTACCATCTATTGCTATATGTCAGAGTTGGATTCTAGAAAATTCAGTGGATGTATATGGAAGTAGACTCTGTTCCCTGAAACAAACATGCTCACGTTGTCTGATTAATCAAAAGTTCTTCTTTACCATGAGATTTTTAACAGGAGTTTTCTTTTTTTGAGAACAGAACATAAAGAAACCCAGGAGATCTGAAAAGAGTGGATATGTACATTTTCCATCCAAATCCACAAAAACAAAGACATTTTTGCCAGAAACAGTGTTCAGAAGAGAAAAAAAATGAGGACTAGATTATTTATGTCGTACTCACTGCATCCTGAATGTGTATTATTTATCTGTCCTCTCTCTCTAAACAATGAATATCCAGAAGGAAAAAATAATTTTATTCTTCCCTATATTCCCCAAGATCTAGCAGAGTAGTTGTCAAAAGTACACATTGTGAATGTATGTAGTTTGTTAGATGTCTGTGTCAAAATTAAACATTATGAGGTGGTTAGCATTTGGACAAGTGATGAGGTAACTGTTATACCTAAGAGAAATAGGTATGAGAATCAGCAAATTATTTCTCCAACTGCAGGAAGGAATGTTCTTGAGAATATCCCTTTAAGCAAGCTATCCAGTCTCCATTTTACCCCACCAGAGAAGGAATCTTACACCTTAAAAAGCAACTGCTCCAAATTTGGGTAACGAAGTGTCACATGGATCTATGTTCTTGTATCTTTTGCTGGTAGGTGCAGACTTTGTGCTCCTGCAAAATGCAGCCCTTGAAGGATGTGAAGACCATGCTCATGTCTGCCACTGCATTGGTGTAGATTCATTTATGTACTGTTTGCTCATAAAAAGCGGTTTTTATATCCATTCTTATTCTCTTACTCCTGCTATATATAATCTATATTTGCTCACTGTTATCTTATAAAATTATATCTGTAGTTAAATTCATCAGAAGTAAAAATCTAAATAAGATTAGTTAATTGTAGAAGAAAGAACCTATAAAAAGGAACAAAACAGAAAGTGGAAGACAATATGGAAAACATGTCTAGGTTAATTTATTACACAAACATTTTGCCAAGCATTTTGATGTCAGGTTGGGGAATTTCAAAAAAATGAATGTGCTACATTATTTTCTGTGAAGATCTAAGAGTCTCATGAGAAAGACAGAAATGTAAGTAAAGAAGTACAATGCAATGAGACATTTGTTATAAAAGAATCATTTATTCTGAAATTGTTACTTTACTTCTAATTAATCAATATACCCAAACCCAGTTCTTTTCAGAGTTCCAAAATCATGTAAAAAGGTCATTCCCTTGAATCCTTCTCTTTTTCTTAGTAATTGCCAAGCCAAAACTTTGCTGCCTGTCTAAAACCTGACCATGAGTCCCTCTATCACTTCCTAACATAAATCTCCAGAGCAACAAAAGAAATTAGAAAATGGAACAAGTATTTCTATAACAAGGTAAAGACACTTCAAAGACCATAGAGCAAGTGCCCAACAAAAATCTGGGTCATTTCCTCTCACCTCCTCTTGCCATTTCAAAAGAGCCAACATTCTAGTCTCTTCCATGCACAGCTGCCTTCTTTCTCTAGGTTAGTTCCCCAAAATTCATTCTAAGTGAGCCTTCAGTGGGCATGTGATGTATTATCTGACCATTTCTTTTCATACAGTGTTTGCTCCCATCTCCTTTGGTGAATGGATTCTTTTTGATTAGACTTGCTGGGATTGGGGGCAGAAATATATAGAGTGAATTTAATTTCATTAAATTCAAAAGAAAAACACACTAAGGAAAACAACGTTTGCTTTTATTTTTCCCAGTAGATTCACTGAATATAAGTGAGAGTGAGTAAATGAAAAGAAAACCCATACAAACAAACCACATTTCTTGGAGTTTTGTAACTATAGTTGTATTTCCCCTTTGTCTTTCTCGTCCATTCCTTTCACCTAAGTGCTCTGTTCTGGTGTTGAATTTTTATTTTATTTCACTTTTAATGATAAACTTTGAATCAGAGAAATAAGGCATTCTGGTGATAGCTTGATTTCTAAGTGGAGTAGGTGATTTATTCACTCAGATGACTTTCAAAACTGAACAGCTCTTTCTCAGGTGTTTCTGACCAATTATAAAATGAAATTTTTCTTTTTACTTAAACAATATGCTCACCTTGTGTGGGATAGATTATGTAAAGAACATACTCCTATTAATACCTACCGGAGAACAGTTCACATTACAATAAGTCAGATTCCTATTTTATATACAATTAGGGAATAATCAGAAAACAAAAGCTGGGAAAGTGTTATTTAATAGCTGTATCTTTAACTTCATTTTAAAAACTAACCCAATAGGCATATTGCCAACTATCTTTTGAGATTTCTCACCCTACTTCTAAACATATTTTGTGTTGATATTTTGGGGGTGGATACACAGACAAACCAATTACCTTCTTCCGTATCTGCTAAGGATAAAACATAAGTTATGAGATTTATCCTACAGGTGATTTACACAGCAGTTCAGGGGGAAAAAATAACTTTCAATAAAGTTTTGAGCCTGTGTTTGTTTTCCCAAGGCACAATATCGCTGTTATTTATAGTTTTACCACAAAAACTGGTGGTGAATTTTCAGCACTTCACATAACTAGCTTTCTGCCTGGAAAGCCAACATTACATTCCAAAGCCAACTAAGAATTTGTCTCTGACAACAAGATTTTCAAGAAGAGATTTTTTTTCCCCCAGAAATCCATAATTAAAAAATAACAGTGCCTGTATAAAGCCAATTTCAGTTTTGTAAAATACATGTTTTCACTATGACTACTAAGAGAGCTAATTTTTTTAAGTGGTGCAATATCCAGGTAATCTAAGTGAGGTAAAAATCTTCAATAAAGTACTTTCTTAATGAAAATGTGAGTTCCTTCAGACTAGATGAAGAAATTCTTACCCAGCAGAGCCAGGGATATACAGAAACAGGCTCCATAATTTGATTTTATTTAGAGAACCACTGAACTCAATTCCTATGTCTGTATTTCAAACTTTATCCATGTACCACCTGGACAATTTTACTTCCCTTTAAGCCTGACTTATAATGCATCACTCGTGCTGTTGTTAAATTGGGGAGGTACTGGCTCTCTGACAAAACCTACCAAACTATCACCATCCTGCTTTCAGTGTGCTTTAGTCTGTGCATATGACCTTTCAAATCTACCTGCAGGAGATATTTCTTAGACTTTCTCCCCTCAATTTCCCAAAAGTGCCTTAATAGCTCCAGCCACTCTTCCTTAACAGGTGCAAAGTTCTCTTCTCTTCCCTTAACCTTGAGATGCTCTCTAGAAACCTTACTGTTTCTTGCTTTCCTTTCCTAGGCAAATTTCTTTCTTGAGTGAAAATGTTATATATCATTCTCCCAACAGTTCCCTCTCTACTATCACCACAATTTTGTTTGTATCATTCTACTAAAAATACACTGTGACTTCAAAAGATATCTTATAAAATTCAGTGTTTTTTTTCTGACTAAACCTGCAAGAGATTCTTCAGTGAACGCTCTCTCTTTCCATAGTAAGAAAATTCTTGACTGTTAGTTAGGCATATGACAATCTAGAATAAAGACATCCCTCCATACCCTTTTAGCTAGAAGTGGACATAGCGCTTATTGTCCTATTGGACATAGCCATTGATCAGAAATGTCTTGACATATTTCTAAAATGTTTCTTTTAAAAGCGAGAGAATACTCTGCCTCACCCCTTCCTCCTTGATGCTGGCTGTAATATGCATATGATGTTTGGAGTTCTGGCAGCCACACTGGATTATGATGTGGAATCTAATGTGGAGCAGCCTGAAAGAGGGAGACGGAATTCTTTACAATTTCATGTAATACCCTTATCTTGGAAGCCTTAGCAGCAAACTTCTTTTATGTCAGATAGAAAATAAATTATTTTGTGTGTAAGCTTAATCTTCTTAAGGTTAGCAGCATTTGGTCTTGTTCAAAATGTCTATAAGACATTTGGTCCACACCAAAAGGTCCTTGATATTTGGTCCTGTCTAAAGCCATTTGGCTGGACCGAATATGCTCATAGACATTTTGGATAGGACCAAATTTCAGGAACCTGTTGGTGTAGACCAGGTGTCTCATGGACATTTTAGACAGGACCAAGTATCCTGCAAGTCTTCTCAAAAGAGCACATCATGGCATCAACCATCTCTAAACTGATCTTCCTAGTCTGGCATTATTACATCTTTATTATCTCCTATGCAAATCCTTTGTTCCAGAAGACAGTTAAATTCAACACAGTGATGTAACAAATATGACACACTACCCAGCAAATATATAATTGCCCACTTCTTCTCTTCCATTCAAATAGAGTAAAAATTCTCATTATTGCTCAAGCTTGCCTTCTGCTTTTCTTCCTTACAGTTATACATATGTGGTTTTTAACTGATTGAAATATGCTCTTTCCAACTACGACAATTAGAATTCAGAACAGGGTTGAAGAACAATGTGAGCAGATACTTTTTTCCCCCTTGGTTGGGGAGGTATTTATTTATTTATTTATTTATTTATTTATTTATTTATTTATTTACTAGAGGTTTTGGGGATTGAACCTAGGACCTTGTACATGCTAGGCACGCAGTCTATCGCTGAGCTATACCCTCTTCCCCCATGAGCAGATACTTTGTATATGACAATTTTGTCTTGAAGCAATCTTGCTTCACTTTTAATCATGTCTCTTTCTGCATCTCTTATGGATCTTTAATTTGATACGTCCTACTGAATACTTCTTATTAATTTTTTAATTCAAGTACAAAAATCAATATTTTGATCCCCTATACTCTAGAATGGAAAATGCAGTCTAGTATGGGTGATAAAATAATTTCACAGAAAGAAAAATATGGCTACAATAAAAGTGAAAAGTTGGATTAAAGGTCAGCTTAAATAAATAGTGTATTTACTTTAAGGAAGTAGAGAGAAACTTCAAGAAAACATGATATTTGAAAGCCTTGAAAGATTGGCTAAGGCCAGACAGAAGGCATATAGAACAAAAAAGAAGCAAGTAAAGAAAAGAACTTTTGCTGAGAAGTTGGGAAAAATAAGAAATTTCTAGTGTATCTATGTTATAGCTGTATAAGGGGAAGAGAGAGAAGTTACATAGAAAATATGTTGGATCATATTGTTGAAGGTTTTAATTCCTAATGGAGATACTTATACTTAATTGGATTTACAATCAATATAAACCTTGAAGATCTTTGAGCAGGGAGTTGTGACTGGAGCTTTGTTTTAAGAAGCATAATGTATTATCAATGAATAAGATACATCAGGGAGATTGAGGTCAGAGGTAAGGAAACCTCTGAGTTATTTTTTTGTAGGTAGTTTTTTTTTTTGTGTCTAGTTAGATGGCAATATATCTTTGTGATGCACTTTCATGTCTGTGTGTACTACAAGACATACAGTAACATTTAAATAAATTCTTATTAGGTTAAATCAGAGCTCAAGGAGAAAAGCTGTTAGAAAAAAATGGTAGGCTATCAAATCCAAAATTGATTAAATTCTCATGTTTGACAGCAAGACTTGAACCATTGAGAGGTTATTTTACTATTCTTTCTAAATCCAGTATTTGTAATCAAAAAGTACTTCTTACATGTGTGCTCATTTAAGCATATAGCTCATGTATCTGGGAAATGCAGCATAAGAAATAGAAAAATCCATATACTTAGAAACTTAGCATGGCTCAGGGGAAAACCATACAAAGGACACATTCACTGAACTGCAAATTGAATAATTTATAGTATAATTGCATAGTTTGGTTAAATAAATGAAGAAATAAGAGAAATACGCTGCAATATAAGGTATAGCATTGCGAACAAAGAGAAAATACCCCAGATTTTAAGTTATAAACAGTTAGGTGAGTCTATTTATATGCTTATGTGTCAGTTTCATCACCATTCAGCTCACAACACTGATTTGGTTTCTTCATTTACCAGTCATTTGATTCATACAAAATCTCTGTCCTTAAGAATCTCACTCGAATTGACTTTAACAGCTCTCTTGACTCAAAAATGTTTCCTTTTCTACCCTGACCCAGACACTGCTAAGTTTTGTTGATAAAAAGTTACATTAAATGTAAAAATAAGAGTCACATTCTATAGCTGACTAGGATATCCCCCCTAAAACGTAGAAGGAAAGATGACCTTACCTAGAAAAGGAATTGCTATTTAAGTAAAAGTTCTAGTACTAGAACTTTTAAACACAACTTTAGAATTATTTAAAGGAGAATGTATGTTAGTTATGAAATTGACATTTCATATGTGAAAAACTGGGTTAGATCTAATGTCAATAATATATAAAAACAAAACGAGATGATATATGATGTAACAACATTTTAGAAGAAAAACACCTGAGAAAGGTAATTCATTGTCTTTTAAAACACTCTTGACCCTTGAACAACTTGGGCGTTATGGGCACTGACCCTCTGCACAGAAAATTCAAGTATAGTTTATAGTTGACTCTCTGTATCCATAGTTCCATAGCCACAGATTCAAACAACCATGGATCTATAGTATTGTAGTATTTATTATTTACTTTTGAAAAAAATCTGGCTATAAGTGGATCCACACAGTTCAAATTCATGTTGTTCAAGGCTCAACTGTATATAATTAAATTCAACACTATCACCAATGGCAGGGTGTCTCAGTACACGTGGATTTTTTTAGTAGAAGACTCACATTAAATGTGCAGGTTATTGGAATTTCTTTGAAAGACTGTATGTAACCACCACTTCCACCACCTTAACTTGAAATTGGCCACTGTCCCCTTTTCTCCAGATTAATTCAAGTGCTCTTTCTCTTACATCTCCTATGTGCCTCAGTCCTGTTTACCTACTGATCTTTATTTCCTTAGCTATCATATATCTGTTTTTCTTCTGATTTTGTTCAAGACAGTTAATTGGCAAGGCATAAATAAATCCATCTTCAAATGAAAACATTTCTTTGGTGCACCTGAAGATTAGGATATACCTTTGCATGAAGATAAAAACCTGTTTTACCCTTTCACAACTTTTATCCTGAATTTCCACTATCCTACAGAGTTTGTGTATGAATTGAAATATTCAGAAAACTAAGTGCTCAGATTTTGTGTCAATGGCTCTTTCATCTAGTTTTCTACTTCTTTTTATTTTATTGTATCGCATTTTTTTATTGAAGTATAGTTGGTTTACAATGTTGTGTTAATTTCTGGTGTACAGCATAGTGATTCAGTTATAGAGAGGAATCTGATGGGAGAGTAAAGGAAATTTAAAAACTAATGAGTACAAGTCATCTTCTTTCTCTCTAAAGACATAGACATTTAAATCTAAACAGTGAGTATGCAAAACCTTTGAATTATAGGGAAGATCCACCGGTAACTAACTGACTGTCAATATCTAGTATTTGAGAATTGACATGCTCTGTCAAATAATGTCGTTTTAATCATTTGGGCTCTCCTCTTCAGCACATACACTAAAAACTTTTAGCTTGTTGAATATTTTGAGCTAAGAGCATAAAATTACTAAAATAGCAGTTCTCGTCAAAGGCATGAATTAAAAAGGTAGCAAATATTACACACGCAATCCACACGTGAAAGAAATTACGAAGAATACTGGTATTCTTTTGGAGTTTTATTTTCCTTTTGGGGGCTCATAGTAAGCCATGAATTCATGTCTATTAGAGATTTCAGAGTAAAGAGGAAGAAAAAGTTCTGCAATTGTTTCAAGAACTGGCCCTAATATATGTCAGTAAATTGATGACAGTTTACAATGATTCTCTAGGCAGATGTTACAGATCTCATGGTACATAAAGAAATACTCTAATACCAGTGTCATGCTATGCACTTAATAAAGTAGCTCCTGATGACATTATTAATGATTTCCACATTTTCTCAGAGTGCTTCATCTCTTCAAACACATTTTTTATAATGCCAAATGCTGTTTCTGTCTTGTGACTAAGCAGATAATCGTGGCTATTTTTATTCAGTAAGTCACTTCTTGGACTGCTCAGTGTTGCCATGGGTATAAAAACATCATGTAAAACACAATTCTATTCAATAAACATCTGCTCTTTTTCTTTTTACCCTCCTAAGAAAAACGGATTTGTAGAAAAAGACAGTAAAGTAAGGAGGTTTTCAGTGGAATGATGGGTCCTAAGTCACTATTTAGCTGTTTTACATAAACATTTCTCATATTCTGGTACAAAAGAGTAGTTTGATTAGTGACTTTATTATTGTTTCTAGTGACATTTTCTGTAAATGACATTATCATAAGCATTTCAACGTACTTTAGCTGGTTGTCTCCTTGATTTAATTCATTATCTCTAAACATTCGCATAATTTTCTCATTTTGAAATCAATACCTTTTTTGATTATGGTTATCTGTATGTTTAGAAGTTTATGTGATGGCCAAGAGAAAAAGAGAGTGTGCTGCATGAGCAGTACTCTGTACACTGACTTTACAGCCAAGCATCCTCACATAAGCATGTGCAGCCGCTCACCTGGCTTAGAAATGCATTTAGGCAAGGCCTGGCCTCTTCAGTTACTAGCTGTGTAAACCATCAAACTTAAGAGATTAGGTTATTATTATTTTTTTAATCTAGAAACATATTCTCACATCAACTTCAAAGTCAATATTTGGATTCAATTTGTTGTATGTTAACAAAGAATGATGTGCCTATGGCATGTCTGGGATTGTGCTAGGCTAAATAAAAAGAGATCCATCCTCTTTCTTTGTAAAACTTTATACAACTCTACAAATATACATTTAGAGAGTGTGTAAATTCCTATGGTTAAAAAATATGCAGTATCAACCAGACATATATTGCTGGTAGGAATATAAAATAGTGCAACAATTTTGCAAGAGAGTTTGGCAGTTCCTTGTAACATGAAAGACACAACATATGACCTATCAATCATAATTTTCCCAAGAGAAATGAAAATCCATGTCCAAACAAAGATTTATGTATAAATATTCCTAACACCTTTGTTAATAACATACAAAAATTAGAAACAACATAAATGTTTCTCCATTGGTGAATGAACATGTGAATTACAACATATCAGTAAAAGGGACACTTCTCAGCATTAGTAAGTGAAAAAGCAGTACTGAGATTTATTCAGATAATAAATATAAATGTGCACAAGGAAATCTTGGAAAATAAAATTTATATTTTATAAACAAGGAAGATTTAAAATGTTGTACTTCTACATATTAAAATGTATTTTGAATCTACTAGATTTCATATCACTAAATACAAAGTTGAGACAGAGTAGCGAGTTATAAATAGATCAAAATACATTTAATTTATGATGGAAAGGATACTTCTAATTAATGGGAATAATCCAGTAGACTTTTTATGAAAGACAAGAATACCCAACTGGAGAAAAAATTAAGCTGGATTTCCTATGTTATGATGATATCAGCAAACGTATTTACTGATATAATGATTATTCTTCTGCAAGGACAGACACCTTTGTTTTGTTCAGTAATGTATTCCAAGCACCTAGAAGAGCACTTGCCACGTAAAGATAGTCCCTAGGTATATGTTCCATAAATAAATTCTGTAGGAGAAAAAAATAGAATGTATATAACATAATGTATGTAGAGGATAAAACTTACAAATATTAGAATGAAAACCACAGGAAAAAAACACATTCGCCAGGAAAAAGCCTGACAATGAGCTAACTACTTCAATGTACAGTGGATTCCTAAAGAGCAATAAGCAAAGTAGCCTGCCAGAGCAACAGGCACGTTGAATAAAAAATAATTACAAATACTCAGTAAGCATTAGAAAATATTTCCATCTCACTTATCATTTAAGAAATGCAAATAAAAATAAGGTATCTTCATTATTTTATTTTTACCAGTTACATATAGAAACATGCAAACGTTTTGATAATATTCAGAGCTTGTGAAGGAGTGGAGAAATGTGCAGTTTCACATACTGCAGGTGCCAACTATTTGGAGGAAAAATTGGCAATATCTATTAAAATTAAAAATGCATGTACCAACTGACATAGATCACACTGCTAGGAATTTACTCTGCTAGAATTCACACAAATTACATAAGTGTAGTTACTATCAACATGTAATATTTACTGAACTCCTCTATGAAACAGGAGTATTCTAGGGACTGGAGTGAAAGAGGTTAACAAGGAAGTTACGGTCCTTTGACACAATACATGTAAATAGCTGAGGGATTCATATCCTAGTTTGAAGGTAGTGTCATATCTGTGTAAGTACAGTCAATGAATCACTGCTTATAATAGCAAGAGAAGCATAAACTACATACATCATTCATCTCTATAGTACTTATTAATTAATTTTGACATGTCCATTCAATAGAATATTATGTAGCCATTGTCAAGAATCTTGTCAACATATATATGCTGGTATAGAGAGATGGAAATAATATACACTTAAATGAAAAAAACCAAAACTGTGGAATAGCGCATATAATATTATTCCATGTATATACACACACACACAAATATGTTGGTAACAGCATACCTGTTTTGAAAGCTATGCAGTGAGGTAGACTTTTTAAATTCTTTTCACATCTGTCTGTAATGTCTGGATTTTTAAACCATGCCCAAACAATGTTGACAGAGATTTTTGGACAGCTGCTCTAAGTACCATTTAGAATATCTTCCTTATACACGTATAATTGTTATTAACCATTAATAAATTCTGCAAAATCAGTAAAATCAAATTATAGAGAAGAAATAAATTCGTCTTTTTGAGGCAGCAGTTAGGGGGAGGGAGAGAATGCCTTACTTTTTTGGTTTGAGCAATCATGCTTCATGTACTCCATTTCCCAAATAGCTGACCATAAAAAGTATACTGTATTTGTTTAAGTCTGAGCTGGAATCTGAAACGAATCTTTATAATTCCATTCGTGTTATCAACAGAAGCAGGAATGGAGGAAGTGCTGACACCAGGCAAACTCCAGTCTTGTGCTAAGAAGGATGCTGTAATGAGTTGGGCTCATTGTGTCTCTCCCAGGCATAAGCTTTTTATTTATTTATTTTGACAGTCTTACCATCTTGATAGTCTGCATCATTTGTGCTATATAAAACTTCATGATAAAATATTTTATCAGCTTATCTGAAAAGAAGGGGGAAAAGGATCATTCTGTTCAATTAGCTTTTAATTTCTCAAAGGCTTTAGAAAATGTGCAAACTTGTTTTTACAAATAAATTGAGAAGAGAAAAAGAAAAAAGACTTTCAAGATTCTCCATCAAGGTGCTGGAATGTTCCTCACAATTCATTTTTTTTCCCTAATGAGATGTTTTAGATAGCTGCTTTCTCTGCTCTGTAGTTCATGAAGGGTAGATGTTATCTGCATTATTCATTTTGAAACAGTGGCATATCTTGGTTAGACTCTAAACTCAAAACAATTCTTATAACTAACCCTATGTCTCCCATAAAAATCATGAATTATGTAATGTGTGAATCTTTTCACCATAACATCACTGTTTCTGGCAAGCTAGTCAGTTATTTTTATTAAATATTGCTCATCTGCCATATGGACTCCTGTTTTCAAGGTAATTACGAAACAGAGATAAAGAGATATTAAATGAGTAATGTATCTTTCCAATTAAAAATATTGTAAAAAAAAACATGCTAAAATGTTTTATTCAGGTGGAGTCACAAGCTATTGGCAATATACTATATACTACCACTTCAAACTAAAAAAAAAAAAATTTGCTGCATTCTGCATTGGATAGATATAGAGTCTACAGTACTTCTAATTGGCTATAATCTTTATTATAATCATTTAAATTGTTGTGAAATACTTATAAGCTTGAAAATGTCATATTGTTAAGACAGTTTTGATGTGAACCTACAATCATTTTAATGAGTGTTAATAGCTCATGATTAGTTTTCCTTGAAATCCCAAACATTATATTTCTTTCTTCATCTCAAAACTATCTCCTTTAACTACATATGTCCTCTGAGCTAAATCTCTTTATTTTACATAACCTTTGTTCCGGATTGTAGCTGAAATGCATTTCTTGAATTAGAACTCTTTCTCCCTTATGGATTTTGTTTGACAGAAAAATGTTGACCTCTCTAGCTATGTACCCTCATGACAAATGCCTTCCCTAAATTACCTAGCTTTTCTATTTATGCGTCATTACTTAATTACTTATTACATTGGTGGAGAAAAATATCATACTATTTTTGCTAAGGTTAGTGTAAAATATTGGATCTTTTTCTTTCTTCCTCAAATTTTACATTCATTCATTCATTCATTGTTTCTCCAGTTGCTACCAACAAAAAAGAATGAATTAAGCCAAATCAAGGAAAACTGAAGTCGAATGATGATTTGTCAGATCAGTTATGAGTTCTTAAGCTGACAGTAAACTAGAATTCCTACTATTAGGATTGTGGGTGCTAATAACTTTTCTTCCCAGGAACTGATACATTTATTTTTAAGAAGAAGTAAATGGATATATGTTGAATACTAATAGGTTCTAATTATGGCCAATTATATATTATAATCTTATTAAATCAAATGAAAAACTCCAAATAACTTCCCAGGTCACACAGTAATGACCGATGAATCAAACACATCTGATTCCAAAATCTGTACTGTGTAACCCTTCTAAAATACTTTGTTTCAAAAACTAGAGGGATCATTATCAATATGATTGCTATTTTATTCTTCTTTTCAGTTTAAAAGTCATCTTAAGAACCAGTATGAAATTGTTATCTACAGGAACTCAGTGAGGCATGAGGGTCAGGGACTATTATCTCCTTTACACAGACAAGGAAGTTAAAGGGTTAAGAGTTTCAGGAACATGCCAGAATATCACATTATATAAACTAACTCTACCTGCTAGAACATAGACCCTCAAATATTGTTTGACCCAAGAAAAATGTATTGCTTAGCCAAGCAAGTCTAAGTCTCATTTGTGCTGGTGGTTGGGACTCCATTCAAGGACCCAGCCTGACTTAAACTTTGAATTCTTCTCTGTGTGGTTTCTGGGTCACCCTGGTCATCAACTCCCAAGTAAGGAAAAAGAGTAAGGGTATTAGACTACATGAACATTATTTTGGACCAAGTCAGATAATAGTTTTTAACATCTTCAGTACCCATTCCATTGGCCAGAACATGGTCATATAGCTACAGTCATAATTGAACGCTAGAGGAGGTTAGGAATGTAGTTGTTTGGTTATCTATTCTTGCATTAAAAATAAAACAAAACAACACTCCAAATCTTAATCCCTTCAAAGGATTAATTGTTCTCTCTCATGGTTCTGACAGTTCACCAGACTCAGCTGGATAGTTTTCATGTAGGATCTCCTGTGATTTCATTTTGATGTTGGCTGGGTCAGGAACCATAAGAAGACTAGCTCAAGGCTTGCAAATTCAAGATGGCTCATTCACATTATTGACAATTGGTATCGTATGTGGACTGGTAGCTCAACTGAGGTGGTAGACCAGAACACCCACAGGTAGCCTTTTCATGTGATGTGGGATTCTTACAACATGGTATCTAAATTGCTAGAGGAAGCATCCTAAGATCAAGCATACGAGAGAGCAGGAAAAGGAAACACTTCTACTCAGAATCACGCCGGGATTGGCACAGTGCTGCGTCTGCCATATTCCATTGCTCAGAGTCCCTACCCTGTTTCAAAAGAGCGGAAAAACAGACCTCACTTCTTAGGTGGAAGAGTAGCAAGACCTCACTGAATGGGAGAATGGGGGATGGGAGATACTGTTGCCAGCATCCTTAGAAAACACAATCTGCCACAGTAAACTAGCTGTGTGCCCAGCAGAAAACAAATTTGGTTAGAAATAGCTAACTTATTTCTGCCACATTCACTTAATAAGACATACACCAAGGACATAAAACTAATTATCTTGATTACCCAAGATGAATACCATGTAATAGAGGTAGAATAAACTTTTATGATTATTTTGTTAACTATTAATCTCTAGTAAGAGCTGACGAGTAACAACACTGGGCTAATCATCACTTGCAATGGATCAGCCACTACCTTATTACTAAATATTGGAACTCGACAGACAAATGGTTGGTAGGTTAATTTAATTTGACCCCTTCCATCACAGAGGAATTTTTATTCCTCACTAAAAGAAGAAACTTATTCTGGATGTGTATTTGCCTTTTCTCCTATAAACCTTCTGTAAGTACTAACATCTCTAGACTTAGTTCCTCCTACAGTTTTACATGAAAAAATCTGCTTCTGCTCAAGAAATTAATTTTGGAACCAAATAAACAAAGTAACCATCACCTTGTACAATGTATGGGTTTTAATGTTCACTCCATCACCCAGATGTAAGTGGCCCTAGACAGTATTGAAATAAGCTTATTGGAGATTCAATTACTGTCCAAATTGGGAGGAAAAACACTGGAAGTTCAGGTGCCATTATGAACATGTTTGAATGAGTAACCACCATATGGTGATCTTTCTCTTACAGCTAGACTGTATTTGTCTGGGAGCCAAAGAATGAAAGTCAGTATAACTATAGCCTATAACTCAATAATGTTTTACTTACTATCCCCAAAACTTTGGACTTCACTGGATTTCAGTTTGTCATAATCATGCTAATTAATTTTTAGTTATATAGCAAAAGATCTCCAAAATGTCAGTGGTTTAACTCCACAGAGGTTTATTTCTTGCTTCTGTTAAGTTTGGCAGAATCTCTCTTCTATCTTCTGATGCAGGGGGACTGGCTCCAACCATTTTGAAGTTCTTCATTCTCAATACATGGCTTCCAAAATCTGGCTGATAAAGAAAAAGAGTGATGAAGAAGACGTGCCATTTCTAAAGTGCCACAGATCAGCTGTGATTCATCTCCACTCACAGTTCCACTGGCCAGAACTCAGTCACATGGCCCTAAGTCAACTTTAAGGACTATAAGGAGTACATTAATATTTATTGACCCTAAATTTTTCTGCCACAAAAATTATAATCGCCAAGAGATGAATGATTCCACTACAGGACACAGCAATGCTTCCACTGAAGTAGAAATTGAGACTGTCATCTTTTGGATTTTTCATGCCACTGAACCAACAGGCAGAGAAAAAAAGATTATTCTACTGGTTGATGTGGTTAAACCGTATCATTAAGGGAAGATGAGATCACTACTATACAATGACAGCAGGAAGAACTCAGCCGGACACTATAAGAATTCTCTAAGGTATTCCCTAAGGATGCCTCTAAGGTTACTTGAGAACAGTATTACCATTCTCAGAGAAACAACAAAAAATAAAGACCACTGAAGACTACAGTGGCCAGTGTAAGCAAGACAAACTGTATTAGCTCCTTCTATATAACAATAAAGCAACATCTCCAACACCACCACCACCACCTCAGAATTTCAGAGGCTAACAAGACAAACATTGTCACACACGTTTACTGACATGGAAATCTGCTGAAATCAGGCTTCTCTGGGCCAAACTCAACTGAACAAGGCTGGATCCCAAATTTCTGGGTTGGTTCAGATCTTCTCCATGAATTTTCTGAAACGAGGCTGAAGGGACAACATGATAGCTATCCTGGAACATACTCTTGTTATGTCAGAATACAGAGAGCAAATCATATTTATGACTCATGCTCACAGCACATCTGCTGACATGCTACAAGCCAAAACAAGTCATACAGCCAAGTGCAATATCTAAAGAGCAAGAAAATATACTCTGACTAACGGGAGGTAAAAAGCTACATGGCCAAGGGGGTAAATACATAGTTCTCTAGCAGGACATGAGTGAAGATTAGGGAATAATACATTTAAGCAATATTACTTGCATAATAGTGCTGCCTTAAGTAATGGAAATTTCAATCTGTTACTGCACCGATAATGAGATTCTGGCTGAGGGTAAAAGAAATGTACTGGAAGAAGAGAACAGTAAAGGTTAACTTGTCTAAGACATGAAAAGGATTGATTTCATGGAAACTAGCTACTCTCTAATAATTAAAGCACTCAATCTTGTTCAACTAAAATACTTGAACTCCAGCTCCCTTAGTTATATCAGGAAGGGGGCTAGTATTCACCCAATCCTGATAAGAAATAAGTAATGCCATTAGCTCAACAAGTTTCTTAACTATAATCACAAGGCATGGGTACAGCCTCCTGATATCACAGAGGAGGGGCTGGCATTTCCAATCCTATGTATGCTGAGTTAAAAGAATGAGAGACCACAGCAATGATCATGACACGTCACATTGCTGCTGTATCCTTGTCCCTAATTCTGTCACTGTTTGCCTAATCAGAAGCCTCCAAAGAACCCCCCCAAATCTCAAGCTTCAGAGGCTTCTCTTTAAAATCTGATGTTTGTCCTTGCTTGATTTCTACATACTCGGCCTAGAATTTCATGGCAAGAGGGGTCTTGCGTATCTGCTACTGCTTTCTCTCTGTGAGTCTCACCAGTGGGCCACTGGTGTATGCGGTCTGCCATTGGCCTTTGTTTGCTTCATAGACCTCCAGCCCTATTTTCTGCAGGATTGACGATGTGGTTTAGGTTCTGCTAAGCATAAAATGTACTCACAAGATACTCAGAAGACAGAGAGGAGGGGTAGAAACATTCTTTCTTCTGAAAGAGGTGGAAGTGATGAGACAGATGTGAGTTTTTAAGTTTCTAACTAAATTTCTTTTTCTGAAAGTGATGCATGATTGAGCTGCACAATTTTCTGAAAGTTTCTAACCTTTAGGAGACAAAGACATCTTTCTATCTCCTTGGACCACAGCTGAACCTCCACTCAGAGCCCATCCAGTTTCAGTTCTCCTGTCCTTCTCTATATATTTAAGCATATTATTTCCTTTATTAAATCCCCTTCCTACTTGTAACAGATAGATTTCTTTTTTCCTGATGAACCCTGGAATGATGCCTCTTCTCTCCCTTAATGCTTTGCTTTAACTCCAACTTTTCCCTAAATAGGTGTTCCTGGTTCCACAGGTCAGGGCCAAAGTCTCATTTTCTGATTTTTTTCTTTCTATATTTTAAACATATTGACCCCTACTATGTCTTTTTCTTTAAAGTTGTTGGGGATGCCTAGCATAATTCTCTCCTAACTCACCTTCTGTTATTTAAAGTTGAATGTCAGGAAAGTTCACCCCGGTGTGCACACAATTTCTGTTAGAGCTTAAGGTTCTGACTTGGCTTGGCTCCCAAAGTGAACCAACCGTATCAATCAACTTAACCAAAATAGTCACAGAGTCTACCTGGAAGTACAGGGCAGTAAAACAAACATATAAAGCAAATTCAGAACATATTTGATTACTTAAACCATTCTGTCATCTCTCAGTTTGTGTCAAAATGTTGTATAATTGGAATATTAAATTGTGTTATAAATAAGAAGCTGATTGTATGTGGGCATTTTCACAGTTATAAATCTATTCCACTTTGGGGCTCAATGTAAATAGGAAATACTTGCAAAATAAGTTATTACTTGAAACCAAAGAGACAGATGTCAGATACCCATTAGAGACAGATAGAAAAGACAGGTAAAGGAGGTACCATGAACGTAGGGAAGTAGCAGTGAGAGGAGACTCGAATGTTGTTGATTAAAAATCAAACAAAAAAACTCAGTTTTGTGAGCATCCAGGGGAATCATGCAGAAGTAGGACTAATGTGGCAATGTATTAGAAAGTTTTGTATCATGATGAAGAACTTAAAATTGTGTTCACATATAATGGTTTTTAAAAGTCTTAACAGACAAAACACTTTACAGATGCTTGAGATGGAGAAAGATGGAAATGACATTGAAAGTCACTCTTAGTTTTGATATTTTAAATTTCTCTTGTCTGTCATAACTTTCTGAAATATCTATATGACCATTCACCATTTGCTCTTTTCTTACCTCCTAAATTGAATTCAATAGACATTTGTTAAGTGCTTACATGGAAATTACCATATCAGCACTATAAGGAAAACAAAATAAGTTACACAATGTGTATTAAGTCCTAAGAGCTTACAGGCTAATAAGAAGGCAACTACACCTGTTACTTTGTTAAAAGCTAGATCTTTGTGTGCTGTGTGGAAGAGACAAGCCCATTGTACTACTTAAAAATTTTAGGGGGACAAAGATTTTGATTGTGGATATAGGGAAGGGTGCATAGAGGATATGAAATCCTAATTAGGTAGAATTTGGAAGGTGAAAAATAATAACATGATAAATTATTTTGCATAACAGTTTAATATCAAGCAATTTATTTCTCATAATTTCATAATCAATTGCAAGTGATTTAAAAGTGATTTAGCAGGGGAAAAGCATATTTGGTTCACATAAATGTGAACACATTATTCTCTTCAAATTACTGTGGTGGTCCATTAATGGACTGTGAAATCATTTAGTAGATCTCTATCAACATCAAAAAAATAAAGCGAGGAGCAGAAGAAAGATCAGAGTGCACTGCCTATATTTAACATAAAAACAAACACAAGCTATTTGTTTCATTAGTGAACCTTTGAGTCTGTGTGCACGTTTATGTATCTACATAATGAGTTATTGTGTAAATTTCCCCTACTACTGGTTATGTTCAAAATGTTTAATCTACATGTATACGATGTGTATATGTATCCTATCTGTATGTCTGTATTGTAATCTCTCTGTACACTGACATCAGTTCATAAATTGTAAGTTTTGGATAACATCAAACAGTCTTATTTGGGCATCTCAGTAGTAAAGCTCATCATCTTTGCTTTGTAGCTTTGTTGCTGGGCTGCAGGACTATGGGGTCACATTATCTATCATTTTGGAGCTTTGCTGTTATTTCAGGAGCTTAATTTGAGCATATGGTGAGTTTGCTGAGTGAGTCACCCTACAGCTATTTTTTAGCTATTCTTTAGCTATTTTTCCTTCCTCGTGTTCTGTTCTCTCTGAGTGCTTTCTGTTGTTGTTGATGTTATTTATTCATCAGGAAGGTGGATAAAACAGAAAACATGAGAAGAGAGCAAAGACTGAATATTCCCCAAACTCTGTAGGTGAGAACTGGCATCGAATTTGAAATTATCAGTCCCCAGGCTGATTTTATTTTTTTTGCTCTCCTGTTGTCACAATTTACTTGATTCATTTATGATAACTTTTGTAGTCACCAGAAAACATCAGGCTTATTAAAGAAAACATTATTTTTATTGAAGATCTGGAAAGAAGAGAGAGGTTTGCTCTTGCCAAATGTGACTGGTATCCTCAGAACTTGTTCAGGACAAATCTTACTGTGCGTTTGACCTAGCAGTTCTCAAAGGGTCATAACAACTTTGCATTAGGTGACATTTGCAATATTAGATTGTGATAACAGTGACCTACACAAACCCAAGTTCTTCTCCCAGAGAATGCACACATTTTCATCAGGTCATCCTTCCCCAGACTGGTCCCTTACGAATTTTCTAGAGTAGAGATAAAGGCAGAAAAAGCCTTGGAGAGTACTGAATTGAAGCTGAATCCTTTATCTCCTAACTCAAAGGCAAAGGCCTTATTATAAGGATAGATCTTAGGTCAGAGACATCTGCAGTCTAATGGGACAGATTTTGGGCTCAAACGCTGCGCCCATAGCTTCATCTCATTTCATAAGCCAGTTTATTACATATTTACGTGACAGTGTATGCTTATGCTTACATTTATTTGTTCCCTAGCGAAATCTCTAACTAGCTTTCTTCATAGAGATTTTAGATGATGAACAAAAGCAACAAAAAGTCCAATCAAAAAGAAGAGTACAATATCAAAATGTATAATATGTAAGATATACTTTTTATGTGAGATGGGAATATTCAAACATTTTTATGTATTAAAGAGGAAAACCATACATAATTGCATGTGAAAGTGATTTAAGTACTATTACTTAGAACTCTAACGGTGACAAGGTGTATCTTTCAGATTTATTTTTTTATTATTATTATTAACTTTAATATAGTATTAACGATAGGCAATTACTTGAAATTTTGTTTCAACTTCAATGACTCCATGATAGGACCATAAATATATCTGAAAGCCATTTAGAGTTTGTCTTAAACTCCACTAAACTAACATTCTGGTTTATAGACCGAAAAATAAGAATTTTATAGTGATTGTAGAAATATTACTAAGAAAATGATAAATCTCAAATACAGATTAAATTAATAGATATGAGCTCCTAATTCTTGCTTCATTAGCTAATAATAAAATAAAATAGTGTAGAGATTTGTGAGTTTGTAGAACTAGCTATTAAGAGCTGTTTCAAATAACTTTTCCAGACTGGGTCTTACTTTACTCACCCATGTAATTAAAATAAAATCAAATTTAATAGTCTTTAATATTTTATTAAGTATGGTTCTTTTAATAATATATAAAGTGTGTTAGTTACTGAATCATTCAACTCCATCCTTCCATATTTCCCATTGAATATCCACTAGAGATGGTATGAAAACTCTTGGTATTTTGGGGTCATAATGTAGACACTATAGTGAGGTAATGATTATGTTTATATAATCTTTATCCTAACTCTTTTACTTAAAAGCAACTATCAAAGGAAATTTCACCTCTTTTAAGAACTATGTGGATTCAGTTTTGGATAGTACACATTTTTTTAATTGTGATAAAATACATACAAATAAGAGTCAGCATCTTAGTATTTTATCGTACAGTCTAATAGTGTTAAGTATCCATATTCACGTAGCTGAGCAATGGATTTCCAGAACCTTTTCATCTTGTAAAACTGAAACCTTACACCCATTAGACAACAATTTCCTATTTCCCCCTTCACTCAACCAATGGAAAACACCATTTTACCTCCCCATTCTATGAGTTTGATTACTTTAACTATCTCACATAGTGGAATCATAAGGGATTTGTGACTGTCTTATTTCACTTTGAATAATATCTTCAAGTTTCACTCATACTGTATCATATGTCAGAATCTCCTTCCTTTTTAAGGCTGTAAAATATTCCATTGTTTATGTATACCATTTTGTTTACCCCTTTGTCAGTGGACAACTATATAGCTTCTATCTTTTGGTTCTTGTCAATAATGCTGCTGTGGGCGTGTGTGTACAAATAGCTGATTGAGTCTCTGCTTTTCTTTCTTTTGGGAATATACTGAGAAGTGGAGTAGCTGGATCATATGGTAATTATATTTTTAATATTTTAGACTATCATACTATTTTTCACAGTGCCTATGGACAGCACACCTTTTGAAAATTGAACTAGCCTCTGTTTAGTTATCCTCTCAGCTTCCCAACTGGATTGTGTTATCCATGGTTCAGGCAGGATTTGGTTATGAAACTCTGTGATTACAAATATATTGAATTAAATAAGCATAGGAAGGAATGTATAAATACTGACTTGGTCTTAAATCTATTTACTCAGTAAATACTTATTGAACACTTACTATATGCCAGAAGTATTTTTAGAAGCTAAGGCTATAGGAGCGAGCCAGTCACAAAATCTTTGCCTGCCTTTAAGATGGGAGACAAATATTAAACAAATAAACAAATATATAGAATATTGTCAGGAAAATTATATTGAAATAAATAAACATAATAAGGAAACAGAGAGTGAATAAAGATAGAATTTTAATGGAATGGGCAGGCAAAGTCTCTCTGGATAGGTGACATTTGAGCAGAGAGTCTATGAAGTTGATTAATTAGAAGGATCACAAGTCTCTAGAGATGGGACAAGGCATAAATAACTTATCATTTCCCAATGACATGTTTGTTTTGACAAGACTACTTTCTGATATATATATATATATATATATATATATATATATATGAATTAAATACTGTGAAAGTCTTAGGATTAGATTAGCATAGAAACCTTATAAAATTTGGATTTCATGTTTTTCTTTCACTTTCTGTTATGTTGACAATGTAGCTGATCAGTAACAATTTGCTCTGAAAAATACTGTCAATTATATAGTTTTATATGTCTGTGATGTTAGACATCTCATTAAATTTCCTCATTTCTTCTTTGACATGTAATTAAATATAACTTTTTACCAACTTTAGTCATTAAGTAAATTTTAACACTACTTTCAAATATTTAACATTCAAAAGATATTGCAAAAATGAATTGGCCTTCAGCTACTAAACATTTATTATATTTAACACTGCTTTCTTTCTTATAAACAGACTCTGTCTCTCTCTGTCTCCGTGTGTGAATGTGTGTGTGTGTCTGTGTATTAGCACATATTATCACTTGTAGTCTGTTAGAGTTGTCATAAAGTACGACAGATTGGGTGGCTTCACAGAAATTTTTTTGCCACAGATCTGGCGCTGAAATTGCAAGATTAAGGTGTTGGCGGGTTTAGTTTCTTCTGAAGGCTTTCTGCTTCATTTGTAGATATGGGTTTCTCTCTGTGTCCTCATTGTCTATGTGTGTTCTCCTCTGATGTCTCTTTGCGTGTCCAAGTTACATCAATTTTCTTATCTCCTAAGGACTAGGATCCACCCTAACAGCTTCATCATAACTTAATCACCTCTTTGAAGGCCCAGTCTCCAAATACAGTCTCATTTTGAGGTACTAGGACTTAAAATTCAACATAAGAATTGGAGGGGGGCACACAATTCATATATATGTGTGGATGTGTACATATATACACATACACACATTTGCAGGGCACAATGCCCTATTACCTTATCATGAAAAATTTCTCATCCTCAAAACTGCTTATTTTAAGCCAAGATGAAAAGCTAGAAAATATTTGACTTAAAATGTCCAAACAGTAATAGGTGAAAAAATAAAGTCCTTGGACAGAAAACAGGAAAGTGAATTTGTATATTAATATATTTCTT